>NC_025704.1:27195954-27239011 GCF_000633955.1 Camelina sativa | reverse complement strand
ACTTACTTGGACATCTGAGAGCACCATATCGAAAGTTTCACCAAACCTTGTTGAGTAGGTCTTCCATGAATGAAGAACCCTTACTTGGACCTTCCAAGAAGTCTTGTAAGGCTTAACGTCGCGAAGGTAAGCGTAAGCTGCAGCCATTGATAGTTTCTTGCTGAATTTTGCTTGAGAATTGATTTTTGCTTGATGAGTTTTGAATGTGTTTGATGTTGGATTATTTATAGTGGTCGAGTGTTCTAGGGTATCGTATAGGATTTGCTTTGATAATTGCGGGATTTTTGGTTATGATTACGATTATATTATGTATCTGATAGAATTTGCTTTTAATGTTGATTGATTTTCAAGATTATGTAGAGAGATTTGAGGGCGGGATTGATTGAGAAGATTTTGTTTGAATAGTTACCAAAAAAAATACCTTCGCATATTTTTAAGTGTGTATTAGGCTTGTGGACAATTTTTAAAACCTATAGATATTGATAATATGGCCGATATGTATTAATCTGGGCCTTCGGGTAATTGAAACCGAGTTTCTTAAAAACACGCGGATCCTTGCTGTGTGGGTGATTTTTTTTTTTTTTAATAATTTCTGACACATTTACCCTGCTCAGTTAATCGATTGATTGTCCTTCTATATGTATTCAGTGGCAATTGCTGTAAATACAGTGAAGATTTTGGACATTAAAAAAAACGTACTCCTCTTTTAATTATAAGAAGATTAAGGGACAACATTAGAACAACATTAGACAAAGTAGAAATTCATGAGACTTTTTGGATTATTAACCCAAATCTTCTTTACAATTTTGAACAACATTAGACAAAGTATTAACCCAAATCTTATTTACAAGTTTTAATAACATTAGACAAAGTAGAAATTCATGAGACTTTTGGATTGTTTTGATATAATATCAATTAAGGAACCTAAATTGGTATGTCGTCAAAATAAAAGTAAGCTAACTTTCCTAATTGAAGTTGACTAAAATAGATAGGGATGTGTTAAACATCGAAGCTCAACCCTCCGCAAATCTAACTTCTAATACATTGGAAGTTAATAATCCTAAAACCTTTACTTTTCATAATCTTTTTTATCGGTTCAAGCAATTTATAAGCTATATCATCATATGTTTCTTTTGGTAAGCAAAATGATACAACCTTTACTCCTCGAACAAAATGAGGATCATTCCAAATAATATCGTTACAAATTTTGTCAAGATATTGAAAACAACCTTTTGGTAGCATAAAATAGCAGTCCAAAAGTTAACAATGGTGTATAGAACTAATCGAATTAGTTGTATTGTTCTTTGTAAAAATAAATAGTTGGGATTGATTTATGGTTGATCATTTTGTGGATGGAGCTTGTGAGACATAAGAAAAACTCCAAGAATTGCGTTGATAAGGGTGTATGAATAAAACCATATTTAGTAGCTAGTTTGAAAGAAAAATTCAAGTTATTAGTTATTACCATCTAGAATAGACAAAATTTCCTCTAGTTTAATACCAAACTGAAAACCCCTTAAACCCTTAGAATACGAGATAAAAACCGTTCTATTTCATCAAAGATAATAGAGACAAAAAAAAAAAAAAAAAGATAATAGAGACAACAACATTCACAAAGCTAGAATGAGTAATGAGTGCATCAAGATATGACCGGTGCATTGTAAATATCCTTATCCTCTTTCAAAGCCTGGTCAAAATTCCATAAACTGAATAACTTTTTACTGTTGGTCAAAACTCAAAAGCTAACATGATTCTCATCGATTTTATTTCTTAAGTAATGTCGGATACAAAAGTTCAGCTAGATTGACACTTAATATTGACAAAAAAAAAACCAATCAACCATATTGTAAAAGAAACAAAACTAAAAGCGACATAAGCATTCCATTGATGATATAAGAACAACTAGAAATGACTTTTCAATTGAATTATAACTAGATACGGACCCGCACATACGTGCGGGATTGTTTTCATAAGTGATATTTAATGTTTTTAAACCCGGATCGGACCGGTCCAACCGTGACCTAGTAGATATTCCGGTCCAGGTTACCTCTAAAAACAGAACAATTAAAAAATCCACAAAAACCGTAAAACTCCGTTAAAAACCTGTGAACTGGTGGTTGAACCGGCATGTCGGACCAATGGGTCAGCATCAAATTAAAATATTTTATTTTATCACACTTTAAACTCAAACAAAATTAAAATTAAATGTTGTTATTTATAGAAAAATCACTTAGTTATTTCATCTAATCATTTAAAAATTTAATTTTAGTTGTTTAGTACATCATTATATATGTTTTGTTCATATATTTATAGAAAGTAGATGTTATATTTATAAAATATATTTATAAAATATAAACAAACCAATAAACTAATTAATATGTGGTTCAACCGGTCCGACTAGTTGACCCAGTGACCCAAAAAACTTCCGGTTCACCTTCCGGTCCGGTTTTAACAAAATTGGTGATATTTGATTTATTGTAACATATAGTTATACTGTTATTAGTAGAAATGGTTTTTTTTTTTGGTTTGTTGAAAGAATGTTTTTGAAAGTACTTTTATAGGATAGTAGTAAAACATATTGTTAATTACATTTTGGACGGGTAATGTTTGTAGACTACAAATTGTAGTTTGGATTGTTCAGCTTATTTTTTTTTTTGAAATTAACTCAGCCTTTACACTTACGGCCTAACATATATGTTTAACCAAGTAAAGTCCAATTACCAAATTCCCTGGCCAAGGCCAATAATTTTAACTCGAGAGGGCAACAAAACTTCACCTTTTCTAATACAATCCGACTCTTCGACGAAAACAGTAACTAAAAGTAATAATATTTGTTGGTAATATCTTGTTATCATATTTTATGTTTCCGATTTTTATTTTGGCTATATGATGTGCTAATTACGTGGGTAAATGATATTTGCTTTTAAGTGTAGTACCTAATTATTTGGGTAGATTTGTTTAGATTTATTTAGATTTAATGGTATATACAAACAAATATCTTGTTACCATATTTTTGGTTTCTTATTTTTATTTGTTAATAATCACTTGAATATCAATTTATTTGGCTCCAAAAATTATATTTATCCATATTTCCATTTGAGTGACATTTCATTGTAATAATTTCAAAGTTTATGTTTTTTTTTATTAAAAATGTTTCCCTTTTAATAGTATAGATTAGTATTGAACTTAAAATTATAATATAACTTTTTAGAGAGAGTAAAATTTTTCGTTTCTTTTTAGCATCTGAATATAATGCATAATGGACGGTAGAAATTGTACAAGTGCAATTTTTTCTGTTTTTGTATTGTTGGCGACGATCGTACAAACATCATCCATCACATCATAACTTAACTACTAATAATACAAACAAAAGAAACAGCTAAATTCAAAGGTGCGAACTCTTTGGTCTCTGTTTTTTTTAAAACCCAACCATTTTACTTGTTGATATTTTTATATATTTTTTCACTTCTCGGAAACGGACAAACCGCTTTATTGGCGATGTGGTCTGCTTGCTTCATCTCTCTCTCTCCATTGCCTCTGTGTTCGTGTCCGTAAAACAGATCTCAAAAAACCTCTCTCTTTCTCTCTCTCAAGATTCCCACTCTTTTCTCTCTCTATACACTTTGAAAACAGCGTCTTTTCCTGCCAAAAAACCATCGCTTTCTCCAGAGAAACCTCACTCCTGCCTCATGTGAATGTTTGGTTAAGAAAGAGAGAAAAAGAGGAGAGACATCTGTGACTGCTTTTCACAAACGGTGTCGTTCTCATTTCTCCTTTTATTCCTCCACTTGTATGTATAAATCTTTGAAACGGACCATTCAGTTTTGTTTGTTTGTTGGTCTCTCAATAGTAAAAGTTTGAATATTTTCTTAAAAGAAACAGAGCTTTTTGCGTTTGTAGCATTCTTGGTTTGTTTTTTTTTATTACTCATTTTCTTACCTTCAAGTACTAGAAGAAGCACATAGCTCAAAAAAGTTTACGTTTTTGCACAAATGGGTCCTTAAATTTTGGGTAATTTTGGGCAAGTTCAGTGAATCTTGGGAGGGGCAATTAGGGCTGTTACCAAAGTCAGTGATATCGTTTTCAAATTTGGAAACTTTTGATTTTCCGCAGAAGAAAATGAGATACAGCTCGATTTGGTTCTTCTATAGAGACTTAGACAAGAAGATTCTCTCGAAGAAAACAGAACACTTGTGACCATATTCATGAGTAGGGCTGCTTCTTCTCGGATTCTGAAAGATTCAAATGGAGACTTGGGTGAGCATCTTCGTAACCATATTCACTTAACCAACTGTATTCATTTGAAGAACCATATGCACAACAACAACAACAACAAACAGAGTCCGGTTTTGTCTGACCGGTCTCTTCTTATGAGAGATCTTGTCGTTCTCCAGAGATCAAGATCACTTAGAGACCCATCAGCGAGCCCGAATTTGAAAGAAGATCATAAGGATTCACGTGAAGGAAGGAGAAGATCTGCTGATCAGAATGTGGTTAAGAAGTCTGGTCTTCGGTTGTCTGGTTCGTCTCCAATTGTGAATTTTGGGACTTCTAAGGTGACTCCTTCTGATGAAAAGTTTGATAGGTCGAGTAGGAAGAGTAATAGGTTCGAAGATGTGAACGAGGTTTGTAGTGTTGATTCTGTGAAATCGAAAGATAGTGTCAGTAAGGTCAATGAGGATATTGTCAAGACTCTGTCTGATCAGTTAAACGAGGATAGTGATGATTTGGTTTCTTTTAATATTATACCGCGCGGTAATGGGCATAGAAGACGTAAGTTTAGAGGGACGAGGAGAGCGGGACGAGGGGTTAATGTTAGAGACAATGTTGGTAACGAGAGTGAGATGTCTATTGCTTCTAACTCAGTGCCTCGTGGTGAGAAGTATAAAGGAGAAGGAGGAGGAAGGGATAGAGAACAGAACATGAGTGGAGCTGTTCCAAGAAACGGTTGTGTTCCGTTTAACTGGTCGAGCATTCATCATAGAGGTAAAAGTTTCCTAGATATAGCTGGTCGGAGTTTATCTTGTGGAATGTCTGAATCAAAAGGAAAGAAAGGTGAAAACGATATGCTAATGTTGTCTGATTCAAGCTTCTCTAATCACGAGACGTTACCTCTTTTAGTCGATAGCGCAGATAATGAAGAATGGGTGCATGATTACTCAGGAGAATTAGGTATCTGTGCTGACAACTTGCTCAAGAATGATCAAAAAGATTCAGAGTTTTGTAAGAAGAGCAGCCGCAAAAATACTCGGTGGCATCAAAGCTTTACGCAGAAGCACGCTCCAAGAACATTCCATGATCTATTGGGACAAAATCTAGTGGTACAAGCACTATCCAATGCTGTTGCTAAACGAAGAGTTGGACTTCTTTATGTCTTCCACGGTCCAAACGGAACCGGTAAAACATCTTGTGCTAGGATTTTTGCTAGAGCATTGAACTGCCATTCTACAGAACATTCAAAGCCTTGCGGCGTATGCAGTTCTTGTGTTTCTTACGATGATGGTAAGAACAAGTACATTCAAGAAATGGGTCCTGTTAAAAAATTTGACTTTGAGAATCTGGTTGATAAGATGATCATCCGTCGTCAGCAGCAAAGACAGCACCTTACATTCATATTCGACGACTGCGACACCATGTCAACAGATTGTTGGAACGCGCTTTCGAAACTCGTGGATCGAGCACCTCGTCGTGTGGTTTTCGTTCTTGTATGTTCGAGTCTTGATGTCTTGCCTCACATTATCGTTTCGAGGTGTCAGAAGTTCTTTTTCCCTAAGCTTAAAGACGTTGATATCATCGATTCCTTGCAACGGATTGCGTTAAAGGAAGAGATTGATATCGATAATGATGCATTGAAGCTTGTTGCTTCGAGATCAGATGGTTCCTTGAGAGATGCGGAAATGACTTTAGAACAGCTGAGTTTGCTTGGAACAAGAATCTCTCTTCCTTTAGTTCAAGAAATGGTAAAAGATCAAAAACTTTTCGTATAATCTTTTCTACATTTTGATATTGTTTTTGTAATCTCTCTCATTATGTTCTTGTTTTTTTTTCAGGTTGGGTTAATCTCTGATGATAAATTGGTTGATCTTCTTGATCTAGCCTTATCTGCAGATACTGTCAACACCGTAAAGAACCTAAGAATAATAATGGAAACAGGTCTAGAACCATTAGCTATGATGTCACAGCTTGCAACCGTCATAACTGACATACTAGCCGGAAGCTACGATTTCACTAAAGATAAACGTAAAAGAAAGTTTTTCCGGCGACATCCACGTGAGTTTTTAAACATCACCACATCCTAAAATGAGAAGTATTTTTGTAACGATGTAATTAACATATTTTTCGTTGTTGTAGTGTCTAAAGAAGATATGGAGAAGCTGAAACAAGCTTTGAAAACGTTATCTGAATCAGAAAAACAGTTACGAGTATCGAATGATAAACTAACTTGGCTCACTGCTGCATTGCTTCAGCTAGCTCCTGATAAACAGTACTTGCTTCCTCATAGTTCTTCCGCTGATACTAGCTTTAACCATACTCCACCATTGACGGATTCGGATCCTTCAAACGGCGCTGTAGCCAGAACAAGAAGAGATGGTAGTAGTAAGCAAGATTTCAGTTGCATAAAACGACCTTCGGTTGAAGATATTTGGTTAACCGTTATCGAAAACGTTCGAGTTAATGGTTTAAAAGAGTTTCTTTATAAAGAAGGAAAGATCTTTTCGATTAGTATCGGCTCAGGTACAAATGTATACACATGAGCATTGATTCTAAAACCGTTTAATATCGATGATTCTAACTTCTTTATATCTCGCAGCTCCTACGGTGCAGTTAATATTTATGTCGCCAATAGCGAAATCAACGGCTGAGAATTTCAAAGATCACATTTTGAGAGCGTTTGAGGCGGTTCTTGGATCTCCAGTCACGTTAGAGTTCAGAACCGAGTCGAAGAAGGACCTGAAAAACGTCGGTTTAAGCAATGGTGAGAGATACCATGAAAGTGGAAGAAGAAGCGAGATCATAGAAGTAGCTGAATCTGAATCTCCAATGACTAGAGTTAGAAGGAAACACTTGGAAGCTAGTCAGAACCAGAATCAGAACCAGAGCATTGTGAAAGGAAAAGTTTCGTTGGCTCAAGTGATCAAACAAGCTGAAGGAAACACTTGGTCTAAACACAAAGCCGTGTTGATTGCAAATAAGCTTGAACAAGAGAATTTGTAAGATTATTTTACCAAAAAAGTTTGTTCCTTAAGTTATATTGTTTTAAAAAATATGTTTGATAATTCGTTGGTTTTTACAGGAGACTTGAACCAAGATCAAGAAGCTTGATTTGTTGGAAAGTGTCAAGAAACACTCGTCGCAAGGTAAAAAGATTCAATTTTAGTGTTCAAGTTTGATTAATATTATTAAACTCTTTAACAAAAAAAACAAAAATGTTTGATTATTATTTCTAGCTATCGAGATTGAAGATGAGAACAAGAAGGATACGATTACATTCGTTGTTGAAGCTTGTCTCTTGTGGGAAACGTCTATCAACGAGATCTCCTCCTAGATAGGTTTTAATTTAAATTTTGTTACTTCTTCTTCTTTAGTTTTCTTTGATCATAATGTAATTTTTTGTAGCTGTATAATTTTCTTGAATCTTTATTCGGATTTTGCATTATTTAAAAAAAAAAAAATCAAATGATGGTCAGAGATAGATCTACTCCAAACTCCAGTGGTTTCATTGATCTCTTCATTGTAGATGGAATGAGATGCAAAACTAAATTATTTCAAACAATAAAGTTGCAGTTCTCATATGTCCTGTAATACTATGAGATATCCTATAAATCACGGATGGTCTAACATTTTTTTTCCAAAAATTATATTATAATAATAAAAATTATTGTTATATTTATCTTTTACTTTCTCCGTTTCAAAATATATGATGTTTTGGTGAAAACACGCATATTAAAAAATAATTACTTTTAAAAAATTTAACCAATCATAAACAAGTCTGCATAATATAAAATATAAATTTAATCTAAAAGTTGCATAGAAAGTTGAAAACATCCTATATTATGAAACAAAAATATTTCTCTAAACATCCTATATTATGAAACGGAGGGAGTACTATTTTCTGTTCCAAATAGTCAAATAGACATACCACCATTCTCTTACTATATTTTTTAATATAATTGTCTTTATATATAAAAAATAACAAAATTGATCATTTTTTCCACAAAACAAATTTGATCATTCTTTTCTCTAAACTGAATTAAAAACAAATCAAATACTAAATTGGTATAAGTTTGGATTATGAATGTTAACATTCCTAAAAGATAAACATAACTCCACATATACATAATATATAATAAATATGATAATAAACTTAGTTTTTGAAATTAACCCCGCACGTACGTGCGAATCCGAACATAGTTTCTTTTAAAAAGTTATTTTGTCTGAGATAATATTTATTTTTAATATTGCAATTATTTGGTAAATCTACATATATCATTTTGAATACAAATTATGTTATAATTTATAGTATTTTAATTAGTTTGATGCATAATACAGTTTTATATTGTTTGTTTGTTGCATTTGCATCATTATTTTGTGAAATATTATAAAGTAGTAATTATAATATCGTAATTGTGAGCAAATACATTTATTAATTTATCAACCGCATAAATTTAGTTTTACCAACCCATCGATGTGGAATATTAAACCACATATATTTTTTTCATAGATTGAATAATATATCTTTGTATTTAAAAATTCAAATCACAATAAATGCAGAAAAAGTCTACATATTTATTTATCATAAGTATTATATGTTAATTAAAAGTAATTGTAAATAACATAAAATAAAGATGATAGGAGGATCATAATTGAAAATCTTAACAAAATCTTCTAAATATAGTCATTAAAAAATACTTATATATAAAATTTTAGTTTTTAAAATTCTAAATTGGTTTATATTTTTTTAGAATTTATTAGGAATTTTTGTCCATAATTAATTAGAGAAAGAAAATATATTTTTTAAACTAATAACTATTTAAAAGATTTTATTAGTTTAATATTTGTATTAAATTTTTAACTTTATTAAAAAATGAAACAGTTACTTTAAGACCAATGACATGACAATCTAACTTTTGACACTTTATAAGGTTAGTTTCATATTTGTAATTTTCAATTAATATAGTAAGAATATCATTTTGAATTTAATTTAGAATAGCTATGTAACTTATTGCTACCTATTCAGTACAAAAAATACACAATTAAAATATCTCAAAAGAACAAGATTAATATTTTATAATTAGCTTAAGCCTTGGGTTCGATGAAATACGGTAAGTGTTGTGCCGAGAGACCCCATTTAGTCCATAAGTTAGACAGGGGTATGTCAGCAATATGTCCACCTTGACATTTTCAATCTGCAGAACCTTGACATTACCCTAGCCGATAGAGAAGATCCAAAGAAGGTGAAGTTTTCTTGTATATAAAGCACAAGAACCCAATGATATGAGGAGACACATAAAATTGAAAAATTGGAAGAGTTAAACCTGATTGTAAATCGAATGAGATGCAAAACTAAATTATTTCAAACAATAAAGTCGCAGTTCTCCTCCTAGATAGGTTAATTTAATTTTGATACTTCTTCTTTACTTTTCTTTGATCATAATATAATCTTTGTAGCTATATTTAAAAAAAAAAAAAAAAAACAAATGGTGGTCAGATTAGATCTAGTCCAAACTAGTGGTTTCATTGATCTCTTCATTGTTTGTTTGGTCCATAACTTTAAGGGTTGGTGATTAGCTAATTCAGTCTAGGAAAATGATAAAGTGGCCTTTTTAATTAAGTAGTGGTCACATAATGATTAGCTACTTTCATGGTCCGGTTTGGTGCAAATCACTTTGATCGTCTACTAAAATCGATATAAATACTTTATATGAGTATTATGAACATCAAATCCGATGTCGTCCAGCGGTTAGGATATCTGGCTTTCACCCAGGAGACCCGGGTTCGATTCCCGGCATCGGAGCTTTTTAAATTTCTTTTTAAAACTTGTTTTGGAGATTTTTATTTTGTGTTCATTCATTCATATGCTACAAACAAAACCGACCGGCTCTGTACATTATAACTGAAACAATATGAATGCAAAAACCAGATAAGAATACGCATCTATGTTTACTCCTGTCTCTCAAGACAATAAGAGAGATTTGGGTTTCACAGAGAGTAATAATAATGAACAGAAGAAATACATTAGGAAACAACAACTATCTTACAAATTTTACAAAAAACCTCAGTTCATATATATATATCAAGTTTTCTCTGTAATGTTGTTATTTACATTCCCTGAATTCCACCAAAACGTCCTTTGATTCCCATTATCGTTATCGACATCTTTTCTCTCTGACTGAACTTCCTGTTGCTCCGTTGACCCCGGGTTCTCTGTCAAGCATTGTTCCCAAAAGTCATCATTAACACCTGCTTTTGGAGCAACAGCCACGCTAACGGTAACAGGCGGCTCTAAGTTCATATCAATCTTTGATGATTTAGGTCGTGTATCACCAATACTTAGACTCGACTCAGCCGCATCAAGATCCATGCTTGATGATGACTGTACACCGCTCTTCTCATATGATTCTGATACAAGATTCTCCCAAAACGTTAGAGAAGACTCCAAGTTCTCGACCTGCTCTACGTGTGACCTGCTCGAAGGAAGAGAACTCTCCGGTACTCTTCGTTTTCTTCTCTCGTGGTTTTCGAGGTTTAGAGAAAGTCCTGGTTTCCCCAAAACCTGTGATACATATGCCACTATTGATTTCTGATGTTGCTCCATTTGTTGTAACCGATCTTTCAAAGTCGTTACTTGCATTTCAAAGTCTTTTCGTTCTTGCTCTTGGCTTTGTAACTCCACTAGAAGGTCTTCTTTCTCCCTTTTTAGTCTTTCGATCTGATCCTCCATGCTTCGTCTTTCTGCTTCCGTTAACGGATTTTGCGTTTGTAGATTCACTAACGAGTGGCTATGAACTGGTTTTCGTCTATGAATGTTCTTCATTAGGTAAGGTCGTCCTCTAACGAAATCCTCATTCGAGAACTCCCATTTCTCAGGATCAACTTTTCTAAAACCCTACGAAAAACACAAAAGGGTTAAAAAAATCAAAGCAATATCCCCACAGAGATGATTACAAAGAGAAGAACATTACATATGTATTAAGCTGACGGATGAAACTAGAGAAATTCTTGTGCTTGAAGAATCTAGGAAGAAGGTCTCTTGAAAACTCGGCTGGGTTCTTGACGATGAAGCTTTTGTTGTTTTCGCTCCAAGAAACGACCGAATCAGAAGAATCATCGTCTACCATTTCGTATGTTTTAGTAAGGAAAGGTGGAAGTGAACTTGAACTTCCATGACTACTTTCATCCATCCCTTAACCACTTCAAAACCGCAAATCGCAATTCCCTTTTTTATCTGCTGGATAGAACAAAAGGTTGCAAATCAAGCTCCACTACAGAGGACTCATCATTGATCAGATTAAATCATTGAAAGCAAACATTTTTAACTCAACAACTCCATTTTAGGATTCAATGAATCATTAATATCAAGATATGAATCGATCTCTGAATAATTAGCAATCAAAACCAAAACTTTCCCTCACATGTCACAAGATTCGAAGCTAGAAAAATCCCATCTTTGTATCAAAGTAAACACAGAAACCAGAGATCTTCAGATGAATCTACAAAGAAACTTTAAGCCAAAACCCCAAATCCAATATAGAAGGTTAACACGAGAGGATAAACGAAATCCTTTTGCTTTCTCCGACCAAAATGATTTGAAATCAATCAGAACATTTATTTTCATCTCATGCTTCTGATTCGGAATTGGTCAAAACGTACCAGATGATGATGATGATGATGATGACTGGAGAAGATTTGTTTGACTCGATCCCGATTGGGAGAAACAAATCTTCGAAGCCTCTTGAAATGATTTGATTAAAGGAACAAACATTCAGATAAAATATGAATTGAGAGAACGTAAAGCAAAAGAGAAATTTTCAAAAGAGGATTGGTAAGGTTTGATTTGGCTTCCTACAAAGGTTTGATGAAGCGCGTATGAGAATGGCAACAACAACAACAACAACTGTTGTGTCAAAAAGATGGGTTTGGTGGTTTACTATTATCAACTCTTCTTTTTCTTATTTTTATTTCTTTTTCAAATTACCAAAATTATAATATGATAACATTAAAATTTTGACCCAAAAATAGTTTATTCTTGGCATCAATTAAATACAGTATATGAAAACATATTTTTTTCCAACCAAAATAATAGTAATGTTGTTGGTCTTATTATTTACTTATGGATTGTTTGATCAAATTAATACATTAATAAATAGTATATGATTATTAAGGGTGGATAGCTCAACGGGTGAAGACTCTAGCAAAATCTATACAATAAGAATTTGCATTGTAACTTCAATTTAACCATATTCCACTAACCAACTCCACAAAGTATTATCAACCAAAACAAGATATACACCCTCCTCCTTTAGCTTTATCACGTATAACCTTATCTAATGTTTTCCTAATCTTTTGCTCATCAAAATTTTCTCCCTCCACAATTATTGTGTCGTCTTCTTCCTCATCAAAATCAACAAAAGCAACTCCTAAGAAAAGAAAAAAAAATATTTAAAATTTGTAGAGTGCGTACTTGCAGATTTTGGCAAAAAAAAATTGGTGAAATTTTGTAAAATTACAATGAGTTTCCTATGACTCTACATACTATAAAATATTATTGTATCCATATTTACAAAATAAATTATGAGTTTATCCAGTACCTTTTTTGATAATTTACTAACAAAAAATCGTTTATCAATTAAGTTAAGAAATTTCTAATTTTTTTTGTTTACCAAAATAATTAAATAACTAGTTTATTAAGCCTAAATTTATGATTTGTATTATAACCCTTATATCTCTAACTAATTATTTGTTTTAACCATATGAGTTGTGCTTGAGATTACCTTTAATCCGAGCGATACGTCGTATTGCGTCATGACCAGTCTTTTCGTCACTAGATTCAAGTTTAAACCGAAGTACAACCATTTTCTTCAAAACAAATTTAAAACTATGACAAAAATTTGTTTCCAAAGCTTGTGAAGTTGGCAAGAGAGACAGCAACCTCTATTTATATAGGATTACTATAAAAACAAAATTTGGATATGTCTTAAATAGTCTCATAATAGTTTGACACACAATAAAATTATACAATTTTAGCTTTCAAGATATGTTGATTTTTTCATAAAGTCCAGATCTTAAAGTTCTCTAAGAATACGCCCTAAAAGGCCAAAAATAAATAAATAAACTTAAATATATATTTTCTCAAAATAATAATTAGTTACCAAAAAACTAATTTAAATATATGAGCCCAATAAATGCCCATATCTAACTTTTATCCATACTTGAAATGCCAAAATCTTCATTATTGTTTAATGCAACCACAGACAAACACTAATCAAACAAATCAACAAATTGAGATAGAACAAACAAAGCTATTGTTCATTGTCTTCTATATCAAATCCTCTCTTAATAATACAAAACAAAACTAAAATCAAAATCATTCATTGTAACTCCACTAGAAGACCTTCTTTCTCCTTTTTTAATCTTTCGATTTGATCCTCCATGCTCCGTCTATCTGATTCCGTTAATGGATTTTGCGTTTGTAGATTCACTAACGAGTGGCTATGAACTGGTCTTCGTCTATGAATGTTCTTCATAAGGTAAGGTCGACGTATAACAAAATCCTCATTCGAGAACTTCCATTTCTCAGGACCGACTTTCTAAAACCCTACAAAAAACACAAACACAAAAGCGTTATAAAATCAAAGCAACGCAACAATAAGCTATATCCCCAAAGAGAAGAACTTTACATATGTATTGTGTTAAGAAAGAAGAAAAGAACTCTCACTTTATTAACAGAATGATATGATACACTGTTTGTACGTACAGCTATAGAACATACTCTAGATCATCACTCTCCTCTCAACAACCATATGTTGTTGTTACATTCACAATACAATGCATAATTCCTCAAATGACAACTCAAGGTTTATATACATGAGATAATAGTCACATGCTCCTATTCTTCAGCTCCTGTCGCACGTGTCTTTTTCCTTGTGTATACTCTATACGACTTATCTTCCCCCCCTCCCCCCATCAATATGAAGCTTATCCTCAAGCGCTAAGGTAGGATATTGCATCTGTAATTCTCTTGCATTTTCCTAAGTATTTTCATGATTTGGAAGACCTCTCCATTGCACCAAAGCCTCCAAAATACCCATGTCATTATATATAACTTTACTAGTGGTAACATGAGAGAATAAACAAAACCCTTTTGATTCTCCGACCAAAATGATTTGAAAGCAATCAACCATCAATTAGAACATTTATTTTCATCTCATGCTTCTGATTTGGAATTGTTCAAAACGTACCAGATGATGATGATGATGACTGGGGAAGATTTGTTTGACTCGATCCCGATTGGGAGAAACAAATCTTTGAAGCCTCTTGAATTGAGTTAATTAAAGGAACAAACTTTCGGATAAAATAAGAATTGAGAGAACGTAAAGCAAAAGAAAAAATTTCAGAAAGAGGATTGGTAAGGTTTGATTTGGCTTCCTACAAAGGTTTGATGAAGCGCGTATGAGAATGGCAACAACAACAACAACAACAACAACTGTTGTGTCAAAAAGATGGGTTTGGTGGTTTACTATTATCAATTCTTCTTTTTCTTATTTTTATTTTTTTAAAAAATACCAAAATTATATTATAACAACATTAGAATTTTGACCAAAAAATAGTATATTCTTGGCATCAATTAAATAGAGTATATGAAAGCATAATTTTTCCGAACCAAAATAATAATAATGTTGTTTGTCTTTTTTACTTATGGATTGTTTGATCAAATTAATACATTAAAAAATAGTATATGATTACCAAGGCCCAAGGGTGGATAGCTCACTTGTAAAGATTCTCTAGCAAAGTCTATACAATAAGAATTTGCATTGTAACTTCACTTTAACCATATTCCACTAACCAACTCCAAAAAGTATTAACAACCAAAACAAGAGATACACCCTCCTCTAGCTTTATCACGCATTAACTTATCTAATGTTTTCTTAATCTTTTGCTCATCAAGTTTTTCTCCCTTCACAATTATTGTGTCTTCTTCCTCATCAAAATCAACAAAAGCAACTCCTAAAAAAAAAAAAAAAAAAACTATGTAAAACTTGTAGAGTACGTACTTGCAGTTTTTGGCAAAAAAATTGGTGAAATTTTGTAAAATTGCCACGAGTTTTCTATGACTCTACATACTATAAAATATTGTTGTATCCATTTTACAAAATAAATTATGAGTTTATCCAATACCTTTTTTGATCATTTACTAACAAAAAATAATTTATCATTTAAGTAAAGAAATTTCTAATTTTTTTGTTTACCAAAATAAGTAAATGACTACTTTATTAAGCCTAAATTTATGATTTGTATTATAACCTGTGTATCCCTGACTAATTATTTGTTTTAACCATACTAGTTGTGCTTTTGTTTTAACCATAAGAGTTGTGCTTGAGATTACCTTCACAATGAGCGATATGTCGTATTGCGTCATGACTAGTCTTTTCGTCAGTAGATTCAATTTTAAACCGAAGTTCCTCTTTCTGCAAAACAATAAAATTTAAATAAAATCTTTAATAAATTTATTATATATATAAGCAAATATAATTCGTTTGAATATGAATAAACATATTTATATTTTGATGCACGAGCTTCTTACAAAAAGTACAACCATTTTCTTCAAAACAAATTTAAAACTATGACAAAAACAAATTTTTTCAAAGCTTGTGAAGTTGGAAAGAGAGAGAGAGCAGCCTCTATTTATATAGGATTACTATAAAAACAAATTTTGGATATGTCTTAAATAGTCTCATAATAGTTTGACTGACACACATTAAAATTATACAATTTTAGCTTTCAAGATATGTTTATTTTTTAATAAAATCCATATCTTAAAGATCTCAAAGAATACACCCTAAAAGGCAAAAAATAAATAAATAAACTTAAAATATATCTCAAAATAATAATTAGTTACCAAAAAAAACTAATTTAAATATATGGCTTCTTACAAAGGTTTGATGAAGCGCATATGAGAATGACAGCAACAACAACAACAACAACAACAACTGTTGTGTCAAAAAGATGGGTTTGGTGGTTTACTATAATCAACTCTTCTTTTTCTTATTTTTTTTCTTATTTTTTTGAAATTATCAAAATTATATTATGGTAACATTAAAATTTTGACCAAAAAATAGTATATTATTGGCACCAATTAAATACAGTATATGAAAGCATAATTTTTCCCAACCAAAATAACAATAATAATGTTGTTTGTCTTTTTGACTTATGTATTGATCAAATTAATACATTAAGAAATAATATATGATTACTAAGGGTGGATAGCTCAACTGGTAAAAACTCTCTAGCAAATCTATACAGTAAGAATTTGCATTGTAACTTCAGTTTAACCATATTCCACTAACCAACTCCAAAAAGTATTATCAACTAAAACAAGAGAAACACTCTCCTCCAGCTTTATCACGCATAAACTTATCTAATGTTTTCTTAATCTTTTGCTCATTGAGTTTTTCTCCCTTCACAATTATTGTGTCGTCTTCTTCCGCATCAAAATCAACAAAAGCAACTCCTAACAAAAGAAAAAAAAAATTATTTAAAACTTGTAGAGTACGTACTTGCATTTTTGGCAACAAAAATTGGTGAAATTTTGTAAAATTGCAATGAGTTTCCTATGACTCTACATACTATAAAATATTGTTGTATCCATATTTACAACATAAATTATGAGTTTGTCCATTACCTTTTTGATCATTTACTAACAAAAAATAATTTACCATTCAAGTAAAGAAATTTCTACAATTTTTTGTTTACCAAAATAGGTAAATAACTATTTTATTAAGCCTACATTTATGATTTGTATTATAACATGTGTATCTCTAACTAATTATTTGTTTTAACCATAGGAGTTGTGCTTTTGTTTTAACCATAGGAGTTGTGCTTGAGATTACCATTACAACGAGCGATGCGTCGTATTGCGTCATAACCTGTCTTTTCATCAGTTTCAAGTTTAAACCGAAGTTTCTTTGTCTACAAAACAATAAAATTCAATTAAAATCTTTAATAAATTTATCCTATATATAAACAATATAATTCGTTTGAATATGAATAAATGTATTTATATTTTGATGCACGAGCTTGTTTTGAACAAAAAGTAATACCATTTTCTTCAAAACAAATTTAAAACTATGACAAAAACAATTTTTCCAAAGCTTGTGAAGTTGGCGAGAGAGAGAACAACCTCTATTTATATAGGATTACTATAAAAACAAAATTTAGATATATCTTAAATAGTCTCATAGTAGTTTGACACACATTAAAATTATACAATTTTAGCTTTCAAGATATGTTGTTTTCTTATAAAGTCCAGATCTCAAAGAACTCCCTAAAAGGCCAAAAATAAATAAATAAACTTAAAATATATATTTTTCTCAAAATAATAATTAGTTACCAGAAAAAAATTAATTTAAATATATGAGCCCAATAAAGATCCATAACTAACTTTTATCCATACTTTAAATGCAAAAAAAAAACCTTCATTAAAATTGTTTAATGCAACCACAAACAAACACTAATCAAACAAATCAACAAATTGAGGATGTACACACTTGAGACAAATCGAACAAACAAAGCTATTGTTCCTTGTCTTCTAAATCAAATCCTCTCTCTTAATAACACAAAACAAAACTAAAATCAAAATCATTCATCTCTTCCAACAAACTCCTTCAAAGCAACTCTCATATCTTCAACCTTAACACAATCACCATTCAAAAACTCACCAAGTTTCTCCAACTCAACGTCTTCAAAATCATCCAAAAACGGCTTAATCGGGAAAGCGTTCTCCGGCTGAAGCGCGTAAGAGTTCGGGTTGTCGTCAACGATCACCACACGCCTCATATCTCTCAACACAAACCCTAAATCTTTCACTAGCCTCCCATCGATTTCGCTGCACGCGTCTCTGTAGAAGCTTCTAGAGATCACTCCCCGCTCGGGATCGAGTTTATCGAGAACTAGCGACGCGTACTCTCTCAACCCCGCCGTGAAAACGACGATCTGGTACTGTTCTCCGATCTTCTTCAAGAACTCGTCCACTCCTGGCCGTTTGATCACGTAAAACGTCAACATCTGACCGTCGATTTTGGGATTGATGACGAAATCGTACGGTACATCTGGTTTCTCCATGGACGAGTGGACGAGCGTCTCGTCTAGATCCAACACGATCGTCTTCTTAGTTTCGTCGAAGGTTTTGCCGGATCTTTCTTGAAACAGAGAGTACGGCGGCGGCGGTGAGTTTTGATGAAGATCGTCTACGTCTTTGCGGGATTTGAGGATTTTGAATCCTTTGGCTCCGTGGCGAGAGAATAAACAGAGGAAGCTTCGGTGACATCTGTAGATGGATTTGTTGATGGTGGCGATGACGGTTGTTGCCGTCGGCGAAGGTGAGCATCCTCCGAACTGTGTTTTCCGTTGACGGCGAAGGTAGTTACGTGGGTGACGGTTGATTGATTTCGTCGCTTTCTTGAGTATGAGTTTCGTCGCCATTGAAGAAGAAAGAGAGAGAGAGATGATGAGAGATTTGGGGGAGAGAGAGGAGAGTGATGATGCTTTGTATTTAAATTAGGATCGGTGTAACGGTCATGTGTTGTTTTTAGGTTCGGGATCCGAAGCAAAGCTAGATTCGGAAGCAGTGTTTTTTTAAGTTTGGACCAACACGGAGTTAACGTTGTATTATTACCGTTGGGATTTCTATATTAATCTTTCTTTCGAGATTTATGTCCCAAATTAAGCAAAATACTATGTGTATATATAGATTAGAACAGATTAGACAATATATCATTTATAGATCTCTTCTCTTAATTACTTCCTCCATTTCACAAAGAGTGTCATTCTGGAGATTTTTCTTTGTTTCACAAAGACTGTCACTTTACAATTCCAATGCATTATTTTATAGTTCAATGCATCTTTTATCTTAGATTTCCTTGTTTTACCCTTAATTATAACTAAAATAGTCTATTAAAAACTTATTAAATAAGGGCATATATGTATATTTCAGTGTTTTCTTAATTTGTGTGAAAAGTGTCAGAATGACACTCTTTATGAAATGGAGGGAGTATTAGTTTTATGAATCATAAAAATTATTCAAAGTCTCAACTTATGCAACTATGTATTTGTGTGGTCTTGTAAACGGAACAATAACTTATAAACCAATTTAATTAAGCATCTCGTTTTTAAGTCATAATCGAATTCAATGTGCCAAGTGTCCAGAGACTAATCCCTATCATTAACATATCCACGTGTCGTCTACAAATCTCAATGTCAACGTTTTTTGCCACAATACCACTAAAAACTCAATGACGTGTCCTTCTCAAATCAACCACGTCACAATTTCCTCATGCAACAATGACACCAAGGCATTCACATCAAATCACTATAAAAACAAAAGAAAAAAGATTGATAAAATTTTGCATGATATAGAACAAATCAAACGTTTGTTTTAGTAATTTGTGTGTTGGAAACAAAATGGCGTCGAGTGATGAGCGTCCTGGACCGTATCCGGCACGTAACGGGGCAGAGAACCAACCTCCGGGAGATCCGGAGACGATGAAGACAGTGATGATTGATAAAGGAGCGGCGATGATGCAATCTTTGAAGCCTATCAAACAGATGAGTCTCCACTTGTGTTCTTTCGCTTGTTACGGTCACGATCCTAGCCGTCAGATCGAAGTCAATTTCTATGTTCATCGACTCAACCAAGACTTTCTTCAGTGTGCTGTTTACGATAGCAACTCCTCTAATACCCATCTCATCGGTCTGTATCTCACTTTATATCATATATGTATACTTTTCCACGTTTTATATATATCAATATAGTTATCGAAGTATATGCATGCGTAATTCATTACAAATATTTGAGAATCTAAAAATATATCAACATTTGAAAAAAAATTAAATTTTTTTTTTCAACGAATGGCCGAAACTAAATGTTATTTGTTTAAATTGTAATTAAAATATCTCAGGGGTCGAGTATATTGTGTCGGAGAGGTTATTTGAGGCACTTTCACCGGAGGAGCAAAAGCTTTGGCACTCTCATGACTATGAGGTTAACTTGTACATAACCTTTAGTTAATCAGTTTGTTCTCTTTTGGATTAGTACTTATACTTAACAGTTAGTTTACGATCCAGACATATATATCTGACTAGAATGATATTGTTGTTATTGTAGATCCAGACCGGTCTACTAGTAACTCCAAGGGTCCCTGAGCTTGTAGCTAAGCCGGAGCTTCAAAATATTGCCAAAACGTATGGGAAGTTTTGGTGCACTTGGCAGACCGATCGCGGTAATGACTAATAAATATTTGGATTCGTTTTTGGAACGAGTACAATCGAAACAAAAAGTTTTGAAGATTTATGAGGGTCGATTTTTTGGTAAATTTTAGGGGATAAATTGCCACTAGGAGCACCAGCACTGATGGTGTCACCACAAGACGTGAATATGGGGAAGATCAAGCCAGGGCTATTGAAGAAACGTGATGATGAGTATGGAATTTCGACGGAGTCTTTGAAGGCGTCTCGAGTCGATATCATGGGACTGGAGAGGAAAAACCCAATGGCTGATTATTGGGTTCATCACGGAAAAGGATTAGCGGTTGATATACTCGAAACTGAGATGAAGAAATTAGCTCCGTTCCCGTAATAAAGTTTGTGTGTACGTATCGAATAACAATAATATGTTTATATGTCCAATGTAGTCCGTAATATGTTTATATGTCCAATGTAGTCCATAAGACCATTAGTAAAGTGGTGTATAATATGTGTTTCACTATAAAATGTTTTAAGACCCCCACTAATACACTAATGGACATGATCTTTATGATTTAGAAGAACAAGTGTAAGTGCATTTCTAATTTGAAGAGTAAGTTCCCAATTGATGTAGTTTGGCGCAATCACATCCTTTGTGCAAACAAAAATGGAGAGATATATATACTCACATGAAAAACTTTTCAATTTAAACCGGTTTTACTTGGTTTTTGGAAATTCATATTTTAGTAGTAGCTAGATAAAGAGGTATCAACTAGCTATCACCAATAAACCGATCAAAGTTAGAAAGGACCAGAAATATTCACTTGATTAGATAGCAGAAAAAGAATAGACAGAATTTATTTTTTCTTTCTATAAGGATGAATTGAACAAAGGTGATGGCTCAGAAAAGACAAAGCAAGAAGCTCTCTCAAGCTTTACCGATGAACTCAATGTCAAAGAGAAGAACCGAAGCTGGAGGAATAAGGCATGAGCCTGCAGGAAAACAAGGTTTGGCCTCATTAGTTAGTTATTTTAAGTATCAACAACTTAACATAAGTTATTCTGATAAATATATTAATCAAGAAAGGGTTTTAGCCTCTTGGGTTTTCAATTTACCTCCTTTGCAACCTGCGCCTCGATCACCATATGCTAGTTCTGGAGGAATTTTCAAAGTTCGTTTCCCACCTGAAAAAAGAAACCGAATCCAAACTAGTTAGCAGAAAATAATTAAAACATGACAATGTTTCTGTTTAAAAATCAACTAAGTTGATTTTTGCTTGTCGATGAATGATTTGGTAAATCATAACTGGACCACGCCCTCCCCCTACGCTCTTTTAAACAGTATGTAGACTAATCTAGATACTTATAATAGGTGTTGGTGAGGTAATTAAGAACCTGTTTTCAAATACATGTCGATCCATATACTTGATAGTAATGTATAATCAAAGCAAATTCCAAAAAAAAATTAAAAATAATTGTGTTCCAACGCATATAGTTTCTCAAATGCATGCATCTTTCATATATATTCAAAGATTTTTTTGGGAGTTTCTCATGTATTAGCGGTCTAAGCGGCTAAGCCTAGTTTTAATCACTATGTAGTTTACTTGTAAATAAAGTTTCATGTATGCAATAGCATATGCAATGTTCAATTCAAATAGATTGAGCACACGTACCGGTAAGCATAGGAGGAATTCCATCAGAGCCAAGGATTCCTTGATCCCAACCTTTAATCACCTGTATCATATTAAACCACAATATGTTTTCTGAAAGTTCACATTATGTAAAAATGAGTTTTTAGAAAATTTAACATATTTTCCTTAATTACCTCACCAACACCAATTCGAAATGTTAGAGGCTTTCCTCGGTTATAGCTACTATCAAAGACTTTCCCATTCTCCAACTTCCCTACATAATGTGCCTGCAAGAAACATTCAAGAATCATCAAACATCGTGAACAAATTACAAAACTCTAAATGTAAATTGAGATATAATTGATATACTTAATTACCTTAATTAGTTGCCCTTTAACAGCTTCAGGACCATAACCAACAACTTTATCACAAAAAGCAAGACCAGAAGGAGAGACAGAGAATTCACAAGAAGTTGTTTCGGCTAAGGCTGAAGAAACATTATCAACAAAGCCAAGGCAGAAACCAAAACCAATGATTGCTTCTCTTCTACCACATGAAGCTAGTTGGACAAGACTTAACTCAGGATCAGGGGAAACTTCTTGTTTGCTTCTCAAGTTGATAGCCTCTGCTCTGTTTAAGCTACTGTTCACAAGAAATCTGCATTTTCTTTGCTGAGTTGGAGGAGAACAAGTTCCAACTGAAAATCCCAAGGAGCTCATTATCTTCTCTATCCACGAAAAAATAAAGAGGACAATCTGAAAAGAGATAACAAAAGCTTTGTGTTTGGACAATCAGCAATCCTTGCTGGCAAACAAACGAACCACACAAAGTTGGGCTTCATTTTTAATCACATTTTCAAGATCATAGGCCCAATACGAATAGAATCTTGGTTTCATTTCATCTTATTTTATACCTTTGATGATAAGAAATTAAGAATTTATTGACCAAAAAAAAAAAGAAATTAAGAATTGTGTTGTAGAGTTTTAGATTTTAATCCTCTAAACTCTTTCAATTGTGAAAACCAATTCACAAAATTTAAATTACTTATTTTTGATCAAGTTGTAATCTTACCATTTATTGGATTAAAGAATTATTGTTGTACTATTTATTTTGCAATTTTTGAAGGATATCAAAAATTTAATGAAAATTTAATATTTATATCAATCCTTTTTATTAAAATAAAATTTATTGTTTCAATAAATTTTAAAATCAAGTATCCAACCAATCACCCAACGACATTTCTGATATTATCCGGTCACATTGGTTTCAACTTCTTATTTGGTTTCACTTTCTTTCGTTTTAACTTTAAGATATGGAAAAAGACCAACACAGTTGTAAATTTGTAATGAACGAATCAAATTTATAACGGAGTTTTAAAATAAACAAATAAAGATAAACAGTAACACAAAATCATTACATAAACAGTTATGACATCACACAATACAAACCAAGTTTGACATCCCTTTTTCTTGAGTCCAAAAGTATCAAAACGCTTACACAAGCAAAAGAACACGTCTTTCACTCTCCATTTAGAGAGTTGCTAGCTGCTGAATATCATAAGGATGAGCATCAGAAGCAGCTTCTCGCCTAAAAGATCGTGTTCCGATAACAACATTCGCAGCTTCACCGGGATGAAACGCATCCCAAAACACATACTCATTTCTATTCAGACATGGAGCTTGACCTGGGAGACAAGTAATCTGTCCATTGTTCCTCCCAACTCCACAACATCCTGCATTTGTCACTCTAAACCCTGCAAATTTAAAGCAACAAAATGAGCAAACTATCATAAGAAAAAATTGTTTACTTAGATAACAATTTTGAAGGCAGGGCAGTGTTACCGTAGCGAGCAGGGTTTGTAACAATGTCTTGGAAGATGCCATAGGCGTTGATGTAAGTGAATTTTGCGTCAGGTGTGTTCTGGTTAAAAGCGTCAACTATAGATATGAGTTTGTTGTTGAAGATTCTGTTTGCTGAGTTGATTCTTTCGTCACACGTTCTTCCATCTCTGCTGTTCTGAGCTAGCTCGTTCGGGCTGCAACCGATTGCTCCGACTCCGATCAAAGCAAACTTCCTCGCTCCATTAGTATACAAAATCTGCTCCATCACAATAAAACACAATATTCAAAACCTTAATTCTCGGATCAAGAAACATAAAGAAACAGAGAAGAACCTAAACAGAGGAGTGAGAGTGTACGAACCCTGAGTTGCTCGGTGTAACGGGCAACGAGATCGTCTGCGTAGGACTCGGGGGAGAACTGGTTACCGGTAGAGTAAAAGGTGGGCATGAAGTAGTTGTTGAGATAATCATTACTGCCTAAACCGATCGAGTAAATGCATTTGCTGAGGTAGTTCGAAGCTTCGTTCTGATCACCAAGTATGTTCACTACTTGTGACACAGTGTTCACGTGGTTAGCTACTTGGCCTGCAAATGTTATTCTACCTCCCTGATGAACAACAATAACAAGAACAAGTCAAATTTTAAGAAGCTTTAGAACTAGATGAAACAGACAGATCTTGTAAGGAAACTAACAATGGAACTATACGCCAAATCCAAATCTATCAAAGAGTTCTTAAACTGCAAGTTGTGTAGAAGCTGATCCAAACCAAAACCAAAACATATACCGAACCGAACACATCTATATTTAATTAAATATGTTTCTCTAAATATAAATGTGATAGAAATAGAAGATGACTATTTAATGGAAGAAGACTATTTAATATTTTTGAAGTTTATTTGAATCCAAAACCAAATCTGAAATGAAAACCTAGTTGAACCGAACGGTGAAATATTTTCAAATTCCATCATAATTTCTAAAAAGGAGCTGAATCAAAATGCTTTTCTGTAAGAGAAATAGTAAAAAAAAAATTACCAATTGTCTACCGGTTTCTTCACGGATTCCGGCAGCAGCGGAAGCATAGTTAACTCCTCGGAGAATGTCTTGTCCCCTTGCGGCGGCGTACGGTGTAATGTAGTCGTCGAAGCCCAAAAGCTCAGCTTTATTTTTTTTCAAAAGAAACAGAACAAAATTAGTTTGAGAGGGGAAAAAACAGAGGAAACAGAGCAAAAATGTAGTTAGTTAGAGTTACCTATAACATCAACAGTGGTTTTGCCGTTGCTAAACCGACCGGTAGGACCGAAAGCAAAGTCAATACCATAAGGAAAGTAATTAGCTCTAGCTAATGACTGAAGCTGATTATTGTTGCCATTATCAACCAAAGAATCACCAAATATGAAGTAACATGGTGCAATTGGTTCACTCTTAGCAATGTTCATCATGGTCATAGCAACCATCATCATCACGACCACCATCAAACAACACATTCTCGCCATCTCTCTCTCTTTCTTAGAGCAAGACTGTGAAAGTGAGAGAAGGAAGAGAAATGTTTTGTGAATGTGAAGAAAGGAAAAAAATGGGTTTATATAATACTATAGTTTTGAAGAATATGGAGAGAATGAGAAAATGTTATTTTTATATAAAGTTTTTAAACGGTTGAAAAAGCATTAAATGTTCACGCGGCAATGATGTTTAGATGTTAAATGTACAAAGTAAATGAATGTGTGTTTTATAGTATGTGAAATTAGTTATGGACTTATTGAGTTTTTTTTGTGTGTGGGTGGATCTAACGATTCAGAGACATAACGAGAGAGATGGTGGAGAGTTATTATTACGTCTGTCACTGTTGTTTAATTTCTTTTACTACTACGGATCATTCAACTTGTATTGTATTGTATTGTGACGGTTCGATTTTAATGTTTTGCTTTGGAAATCGTGCTGTTGACTTTGATTACTCTAAATGTACCAAAGCTCAATAAAGTTACTAAAACTTGTCTCGAGAAGGAAACTGAAGATTAACTACTGCTCTGATAACTGCACTTTGTAGAATTGCTAAATGACATAATTACATTATTATGTGATTGTGTAACTTTGATAAGCTCCTTATCAACAATTATGACAGTTTTACAGATTAGCTAAAGATTACTATTCTGAAATAATACCACAAACTTGATTTTTTTTTTTAAAGATCACAAACTATCAAGTTTATACAATCATTTAAGACTCCTAACCAAACTTTCATGAACTCTTTTTTTTTTAAATTCAAATTTGCGGTAGTTTTTTGGTTGAAAATGTATGGTTTTCTTAGTGGTCCCATTTTTGAATCCAAACTCAGTGTTATTTTCTTGTTTGATGATCATATATATTGATAATGCTATTCCATTATTGCAATATCTCATCAATGTTCACAGGTTACCCATTTTGCAATATTCCCAATCTGGATTGTAAAACAATCTTCAAACTTTAATTATAAATAGGTTTTACGTTCAAATCTCTATATTATGAATTTTTGATCACTTGACAAGTTCTCTTTAAACTAATTTACTCACAGCTGAGCTTGTTTGGGTTATTTTTAGCACAATGCATGTGAAAAAAGCAAAATGAATAGTCCTTTTTTGAACAAAACAAAGTACCCTTTTTTTTATAGAAAATTAAGTGTTGTTACAAAGAAGCCCAAGGGCTTTCTTTGCCAAAGCATCAGCTTGGCGATTTAGGGTACGAGAAATAAAGTTGAAAGAGACGAAATTGAGAGATGCAGATAGAGCGAAGACATCGTGTAGAGTCCCGTGAAGTTCCTTGATCTGGAGCTTCTGATTCAGTGCTTTGACTAACATTTGAGAGTCGGAAGCGAAGGCGATAGAGTCGATGCCCGATTCGATCGCAACTCTAATCGCGATTAGAGTTGCTGCCGCTTCAGCCATCAAAGGGGAGTTTATGTGGGATGAGGATGCGGTTCCCCGGATTGTAACCTGTCCTTCTGCGTTTTTAATGATCCAGCCGAATCCTGCAGATCCATCAGTTTTCCAGGAAGCATCGGTAAAACATTGGTATGTCCCGGGGGGGTTCGGAGGTTTGATCACTGCTTTGGGGGTCCTGGGGGGGGGACAGGGCTGGGATTTGCGCAGCCTGCCATTCTTTTGCTCTGATCATAGCAAGGTGCAAGGCTTCCTCGCCTGGGATTTGTTTCTTGCTAAAGATCAACTGGTTTCTCGCTGTCCAGATTGACCAGATTATCCATGGAGCTAGCGGGCCAGATCCGATGCCTGTTGGAGGTAAGCATAAGAGATTATTTACCTTTTCAATTCCTTGGTTGACATCCTTGATCGACTCTAGGTGTGGTTTTGTTTGAAATGGAGCAGCTGACCAAATGCTTTTTGCGTAGGGACACAGGAAGAGGAGATGGAGGACTGATTCCTCTTCACTGCAGTGGGGGCAGACAGCAGAATCCGTGATATTTCTGTACTTCAGGTTTACCCCAACCGGGAGAGCATTTTGCACAGCTTTCCAGATGAGCAGTTTTGTCTTCGGGGAAGTTTTGAGGTTTCATATATTACGTTGCCAATTAAAACCGGCTGAAGCTAAACCCCTCGAGTTTTCTTCCTCAGGAGGTTTTGGATCCAGCTTTGTTGCCTCAAAATAACCTGATTTTGCTGAGTATTGGCCATCTTTTGTTGGTAGCCAAGCCCAGGTATCTCTTGCCCCCTGTCCACTTGGTTTAATCTTTTTGATCACATCTTCGTACATAGGGAGGATGTTTCTAATGAGATTTGAATTCCATTCGTTGGTTCCAGGAATTATCAGATCCGCAACCGTAAGATGTTGAGTGGCTTTCGTTGGAGGTCCCATTGGAGCTAGTGGAGAAGATAAGGATAGCCAGGGGGATCTCCACAGCCGAGTACAATCTCCGGAGCCCACTAAAACTCCAAGGTTGTTCTTGAGGAGGTCTTTGCCTATGCAGATGCTTTTCCATCCATGAGAGGCAGAGTTTGGGGCAGAGGAATCCAAAAAAGATAAGTCCTTACAGTATTTGCCTTTTAGTACTCTCGCCAATAGACTCTGTGGGTTGGTGAGGATTCGCCAGCTTAGTTTTGCCAGAAGGGCCTTGTTAAAAAGCTTTATATCTCTGAGTCCTAAACCTCCCATTTTTGCGGGCTTTGCTAGTTTTCTCCAAGCAATCCATGACATCTTCTTCTTTTCTGTGTTTTTGTCCCACCAAAAGCGCGTGAGAGCTGATTGGATCCTCTTACAGAGTGATGCAGGAAGCTGGAAACAGGACATGGTGTAGGTTGGCATAGTTGTGAGGACAGATTTCAGCATTGTTAGTTTCCCTGCAGAGGATAGAAACCGTGAGGACCAGCTTAGGGCTCTTTGTTTAATTCGGTCCACGATAGAGGAGAAGAGATCCTTCAATTTTTCGCCCAAACAATTCCGGTAGCCCAAGGTATTTACCCTGACCCCCCTCCTTTTGGATTTCGAGGATATTTTTGGCTAGCTCTTTTGCACTTGCGGGAGTTTTTGCTGAGAAAGTGATAGACGACTTTGCTTGATTTATCTTTTGACCAGATGCAGCTTCATATTTTTGCAGGATGCGTCGGAGTGTCATGCAACTGTGGTAGTCAGACCGGATGAAAAACATTGTGTCATCTGCAAACAAGAGATGATTCACTCTAGGGCTTCCTTTAGCCACTCGTAGGCCTAGTAAGTTTCCTTGACTCTGAGCTTTTAGACACAGCCCCGATAGCACCTCGCTACAAATGATGAATAAGTATGGTGACAACGGGTCGCCCTGTCGGATTTCACGCCGAGGGTTCACTATACCTTGAGCCTGGCCATTAACGAGGTAGGAGTATGAGACTGTGGAAACACACTGTATGATCCAGTTGACCCAGGTAGGATGGAAACCCATTTGTTTTAATGCTGCTTCAATGAAATCCCATTCCAATCTATCATATGCTTTACTCATGTCTGTTTTAACAGCCATAAAGCATCTCTTTTTTGCTCATGATGTTTTCAGGTAATAGAGAGATTCATGAGTGATGAGGACGTTGTCCGAGATGGCTCTTTGGGGAACAAAAGCAGATTGGTTCTCTGAGATACAGGCATGTAGAACAGGTTGCATCCTTTTGGCTAAAAGTTTGGCAATGATCTTGTAATAAACTGAGCATAGGGCTATAGGTCTATAGTCTGCTAGTTTTTGTGCCACAGTAGTTTTTGGAATGAGTCTAATGTGCGTATGATTGATCTTTTTTGGTAGGACTCCTGAGACAAAAAACGCTTGGACCTCTGCAATGATTGCATCACCCACTGATTGCCAATTTGATTGAAAGAAACTGGCTGAGAACCCGTCGGGTCCAGGTGCTTTGTCAGGGTGGATCGAGAAGCAGGCCTGTTGGATTTCGAGGGGAGTTGGCATAGCTATCAAGCTCTCATTCATGTCCTGGGTTACACAGGGGGTGAGGGCTTCTTGGACCACTGAACTTCTATTTCCTTTTTGGGACGCGAAGAGGTCTTGGTAATAGTCAGTAACTACTTTAACAATTTCTTTTTCCTCATAGACCTTTTCCCCTTCAGAGGTTTCGAGAACTGATATGTTGTTGATTGCCCTTCTGTTTTTTGTAGCCGCGTGGAAATAGCCCGAGTTTTTATCTCCTAAGGTAAGACATAGCTGCCTGCTCCGCTGTTTCCAATATTCCTCTTCCTTCTTATAGGCTAACACTAAGTTCTGGTTAATAGAATCAATAAAGGTTTGACAGGCCGTGTCATCGCACATTGCTTCTTCCAGTTGGTCTTTAAGAGATGAGATTTCTTTCTGGCTGTTTTGGTGTTGGTCTCGACTCCATCTGATGATTGCTAGTCTGCACAGGTGGAATCTATGCTCTATGGGGGCTGAGGGTTCCTGGTTCCAAGCCTTTAGCACAATTATGCTTACTTCAGTGTTCTCCCTGAGTCGTCTGTCATACCTGAATAGGCTCTTGTGATATCTTTTAACAGGATCGAAGGAGGAGACTAGAGGACGATGGTCGGATCCTTCAAAACGCAAGTATTCGCTTCTTCCTGACGGGTAGGCTAGGATCCATTCGCTGTTAGCTACTGCTCTATCCAAACGGCACCTTACGAGATGTGAGTGTCTCTGTCCTCTCCACGAGAGGAAGTTCCCCGAGTGTTTCAGGTCATATAAATCACACGACGACAGAAAAGANTTGTGCCACAGTAGTTTTTGGAATGAGTCTAATGTGCGTATGATTGATCTTTTTTGGTAGGACTCCTGAGACAAAAAACGCTTGGACCTCTGCAATGATTGCATCACCCACTGATTGCCAATTTGATTGAAAGAAACTGGCTGAGAACCCGTCGGGTCCAGGTGCTTTGTCAGGGTGGATCGAGAAGCAGGCCTGTTGGATTTCGAGGGGAGTTGGCATAGCTATCAAGCTCTCATTCATGTCCTGGGTTACACAGGGGGTGAGGGCTTCTTGGACCACTGAACTTCTATTTCCTTTTTGGGACGCGAAGAGGTCTTGGTAATAGTCAGTAACTACTTTAACAATTTCTTTTTCCTCATAGACCTTTTCCCCTTCAGAGGTTTCGAGAACTGATATGTTGTTGATTGCCCTTCTGTTTTTTGTAGCCGCGTGGAAATAGCCCGAGTTTTTATCTCCTAAGGTAAGACATAGCTGCCTGCTCCGCTGTTTCCAATATTCCTCTTCCTTCTTATAGGCTAACACTAAGTTCTGGTTAATAGAATCAATAAAGGTTTGACAGGCCGTGTCATCGCACATTGCTTCTTCCAGTTGGTCTTTAAGAGATGAGATTTCTTTCTGGCTGTTTTGGTGTTGGTCTCGACTCCATCTGATGATTGCTAGTCTGCACAGGTGGAATCTATGCTCTATGGGGGCTGAGGGTTCCTGGTTCCAAGCCTTTAGCACAATTATGCTTACTTCAGTGTTCTCCCTGAGTCGTCTGTCATACCTGAATAGGCTCTTGTGATATCTTTTAACAGGATCGAAGGAGGAGACTAGAGGACGATGGTCGGATCCTTCAAAACGCAAGTATTCGCTTCTTCCTGACGGGTAGGCTAGGATCCATTCGCTGTTAGCTACTGCTCTATCCAAACGGCATCTTACGAGATGTGAGTGTCTCTGTCCTCTCCACGAGAGGAAGTTCCCCGAGTGTTTCAGGTCATATAAATCACACGTAGACAGAAAAGAACGTAGGTCTGTGAAAGAGCTTTTAGATCTCAATGGTCCTCCTCTTTTTTCATCGTTGCAGATAATGTCATTGAAATCTCCAGTCAAAAACCAAGGATCAGTCCTATTCAAAGCATACTCTTGCAGTTGGTTCCAAGCCTGGAATCTTTTGGATCTCTCCGGTTCTCCATACAGAAAGGTAGCAAAGAATTCTCTACCTTTTGCTTTTATCTTTGAATCAATGAAGTGGTTGCTTGATTTTAGGATTTCTAACTCTATACTGTCCTTCCAGAAGAGAGCAAGACCACCCGAAGCTGATGTCTCAGGGGGAACCAAAAGGTAGTTCGGATAGTCAAGCCACTGCAAGGTTTTCTTAACTGCTTCAGGTTGGTGTTTTGTCTCCATGAGAAACAGTATATCCGGGAAAATCTTTTTCCTCATTTCCCGGATTCTTTGGACTGTTATGGGGTTCCCCAACCCACAACAGTTCCAACTCACAATTCTTAAGGAAGAGGGGTTGGCGGATTCTGAAAATCCGCCTTCTTCTTCTTTGAAGCAGGGATCAAGGAGATTCTAGGAGGGTTTGAGTTGGCAGGGAGGGTCCCCGAGGGTTCTCCAGCTGAATGATCACTGACCCTGGGGTTTCCCGCATCTTGTTTGGTGACTTTCTTCTGAGTTGACTTTGAAAAGCCCGACTTTGAAGATGAGGTGCGATTAGGAGATTTCCTGGGAGAGCCTTGTGTAAGAATTCTTTTCTGGGGTTTGGCTCCGCGTAGAGGTTGGTTTGTTTTCCCAGTTTGTTTTTGGAGAGGAGGTCGTCCGCGTCCTCGCTTACTGGTTTCACTTGTATTCTTTTGCAGGATTGCAGAAGATGTTGTATCCTTGACATTTAGGGGCTTATTGGCAGGTTGGTCTGGAGGAGGAAGAGGCAGATGGTTTTTTGTCTTTTGATTTGAGGCTAGGATCGAATTAGCAGTCTCCTCCATAAGGTTTACAGAGTCAGTCTGTAGCACCCTCATTCTTCGCGCTGCACTTTCGACCGGGTCAGGGCAGGACATATATTGGATGGTAATCTCTTGCAGCTCATTCATGATTTGTTCCCTTGTCTGAGTTTCAGGCTCCTGGTGCTTAAGGTGGGAGGCTTGGTGTTGGATCGTCTGGATATGAGCATTTTCAGGGGGTGGAGTAGGGGGATCTGGGCTTGCAACTTCTCTCTCCAGGGGTGGACGTCTGGCTCTGGACGAAACAGAAGGTTCACCATGGATCTCAGTTGATGATCTGGTTTTTTCTCGCCATTGTAGGTTGCGAGTTGGTGGAGCAGGGGGACTGTTGTGGCCGTATTGCTGTGGAGTTACCTCTTCTCGGCTGTGGGTTGATCTGGCTATGGAGCTTTGACGAACAAGGCGATCCTGCCGGTCTCTTGTGTTGCGTGCTGTTTGACGAAAGTCAGGTACGTTTCTAGTATTTAAGCTTATTGCTGCGTAAGGCCTTTTTCGAGACTGTTGGTTTGGGCGTTGAGACGAATGGTTCTCAAAGGATCTTGTCTGTCTTTGTGGTGGCAGGAAATTATCCTGAGGAGTGTAGTAATTCCTGGATGAGGTCTGTTGTGTAGACGAGGGGGCAGCTGCTCTTGAATGCAGGTTTTGATCTTTCCTTTGGTCTGGCAGACCTGGGCAAACTGATTTATCATGAGTAAGTCTTTGGCAGTAGGAGCAGTGATTCTTGAGATTTTTGTACTCCAGGCACACGACAGCCTCGCTTCCATCCGAGAATTCGATGATAGTTTCCTTTGTGAGTGGTTCCATGCCATTTAACAGGAGCTGGAGGAGGATGGAGGATGATGAAATTTCCCAATCTAAGATTTCACCGAGTGCTTCGCCTATGGAGAGCACCATTTCCTTTTTCCAGTAGTGTTTTGGGATGCCTTGGACTTCAATCCAGAAAGGTATTTGGGATGGAAAGGATGGTGAGATAATCGGTTCCCATCGTTGGAGGATGACCATCCAGTGGTCAAAGTGGTAAGGCCTGTTAGCGAGGACCTGAGTAATGTCATCCTCCGTTTCAAAAGTGAACTAGAATAATCCTTGTCCAAGATCTGCACCTGCAGCTTTTCCATGGAGGTTCCAGCGGTTTAGAAGGAACGGAAAGAGAGCCCACATTCGCTGGATCGAGGGGTTTGTAAGTCGTCCTATGAGCGTGAGGGAGTTCTCCTGGATCAGATCTGTAGTGTCGAGCTCAGGGGCTCTGATTCGCTTGCGGGGTGGAGGGGAAAAGCCTTGTTGGATCTCCTTTCCTTTCAAATGATGCGGAATACGGCTGGACATTGCGGGTAGATTGTTGCAGATTTGAGGAGGGGTGGAGGTTATTCGTAAGAGCGGGAAACAAAAGCGGCCAAAAGCTTCGGTTATAGTGGTTTTTTTAAAAAGGTTTGGGTGGGCACTTGGTTAGGAGTAGCTGCAGTTAATGGTGGTAGTAAATGCAGTTTTCTCAAGAGCATAAACACCGATTAGAAGAGGGTTTGTGGCTTTCAGATCTAGGTTTCCGGTGAGGATATTTGAGAAAGATGGTCGAAAGTTACCGTTTGTCCAGTGGATAATAGGATGGGTCGGTTTCTATTGGGGGAGCAGAGTGGGTGAGATCCGGACAAAAGCATTCTTCATGGCTCCTCGGGGAGTGTGCCTGGGAGAGAAAACACTCTTTATATCGGGAGACTTAGAAATGAATAGTCCTTAGAAATGAAATTAACATAGTGTTGTAACACACATGAAAACATGATTTGAAGGCTGCACACTTGCATGACATGTTCCTCTCATTCTAGAAATCTCAAATCTAACGGCTGATTACACTTTCGCTTGGTCGAATCAACGGTGAAGAATGATGTTACTGGATTTGCCATGTGTTAGGATGGACGTAAACATTAAATGAAAGACAGAGTGTGAGTTCCCTGTATGATGATCGTCATCATGACATGACATGGTGAACTAAATTTGAGTAGTTGAACGTATTAAAAGTTTCATTTCCTCTGTTTTGGATATATGTTCCTTAAAAGCAAAATCTACTTTGGGACCCCAAAATTTACTCAAACCTTTTTTTTTTTTTGTGCAACACTCAACCAAGATTCAAAATTCCTAATTCAAGCACTCACCAAATGGATTTTGATAAGATGAGGGAAAGAGTAGGAAAAAAAAAAGAAATCAAATAAATCTGATTACTATGAAAAATTGATGACATTCATCAATGGATTTGGATTATGACAGAGACTAATTAGTTAAAAAAAGCAAACATGTTCAAACAAAAGAAATATTCTGAATATAAAACTGATTTTTTCAGATCTAGTCCACCATTCAACAACCACATGGTTGTTGTATTTATGAACTCTACTCAACAATAGAGGCAGGCAAATGAGAACCATGAAACAGAAGAATTTAACTTGCTTTATCAATACAATATTCACTATGAATAGAAGATTTAACCAATCACAGAAATGTTGGATATTGTAATTGGTCTAGATGTCGGTAGACTTGTGTTTTTTCAAAGATTCATAGACTAGAAACTCGAGGTTCCTTGTGGTATTACATTAATCTAAACCCACTTTTCTATTATCAAAATGTCCTGAGATCTTGAATTTCTAGTCTATATATTCCTTAAACTTATCTAGCAAAATATGTAACGAACAAAACGGTTCTCGGAGATTTTTCCTAGAGGATTTGGCTAATGCATAATATTGTACAACGTCACATATCCGATGTGGAACAAAATGGAAAGAAGAAACGTACGTGAAAGCACTCCTGCTTTGTAGCTATAATTCATCTGAGGAACGGCTTTGAGAAGAAAAGAACTGAAGAGCCATGTCTTTAGCTATTTGAAGCAAACTCTTAACGTCGTTGCCACCCACTTCGAGACAGTCTTGTAATAACTCTCCATCAACTACTTCAGCTTGTATCATCTCCCAAAACTCCCTCAATGCACCCTAATAATCACAAAACGAGAACACACAACAATGTACATAAGTTTTCAGCCTACACAATAACAGTAAAACTCTATCAAATGAATCTAGACAAAGACCAACTTCAATAGCAAACATGTCCTCTAGGAGAGATCAAAGCAAAGCAAGGAACAACTTATTAGTGATTGAGCCAACACAAACAAAAAAATGAAGTCTCTCAACTATGATATTGTATATGTTACGAGAATCAAAGTGAGCTTGAGACCTAATAAAACAGACAACTCTCAAGCTCACTTTCCGCATACAGAACAAGTAGTCAAGTAGTATATCATCACTAGAAACGAACAATAAATAAGCCACAGTACACATTTTTACAGTAAACGGACAAAGTATCATTCTTTCCTCTACTTCAAGCAGATCTTGGTGTAACAACTCTCTGTTAACAGAATCAAAGTGAACTTGGGATCTAATAATAGAAGAGACACCTCTCAAGCTCACCAACTCATCACATAAATACAGAACAACTCGATGACTCAAGTATCACTCTTTCTCTACTTGTTTTGTCTAATGTAATGAATCTAAAGATCAATACTTTAAGGGTTTTTACGAACACATACCGATTTACCAAAGATTCTGAGAAGACGATTAAGTAATTTTTTCGAAACACGAAGAGCTTTGCCATAGCTCCGAGCAACAGCGCTCGCTTTACCAGCATTAGATTCAGCTCGATTAAACTCCGTAACTAAACCCATAAGCTCATTGAGATCACCAATCGCACCATACATCTCACCGTAGTCAATCCCACCACCTTTTCTCCAAGCGTAGTTCCACATGTAATCCCACCCAACAGACCAAGCTCTGCTCAAAAACCCTAACCCTAATCCACGATCGATCTCTTCAGCCATCGCTCGTATACGAGACGAACCCAATGCGTCTCCGCGTGAAGCGCGTAGGTTAGCGACGCGGAGAAGGAGGGATCGTGAGATTGAGATTAGGGTTTTGTATTGTGTGAATGAGAATGGGAAAGTGAAGGCATTTACGAAAATTGGTGATGGAGATGAGACTGTCAGGATGAGGAATAGTACGGAGAAGAGCTTAATCGTTCCGGCCATTGATCCCGGTAATGCTGTTTGACTTTTAGTCAACGTCTCGTCGAGGGAGAAAATCGTACGGAGGGTTTTTTAAGTAAATGAAAACGATGGCGGTGTAACCGTGCTGCTGACGTGGATCTCGTCCCGGTTTAATTTTAATTACGATCGGGTTCGTTTTTAAATTACATTATAAGGGTTGCATGTAGGGAGTTTTCATCTCAGAAGTCTCTAAATGATTTCTGACAACCTCTAAAGTTACCCTCATTTTTGGCATTTTTTTTTTTTTTTTAAATCGAAAATATGTTGTTTTACATTATTATCCAAAGAAAACTAAGATATTTACAAAAAATATCTGGGTAGTATCCATCCAACCAAACGAAATCGGATCTAAAACCCAAAAAACTGAATCGATATCTTTTAAAAAAAAAACTATAAAATTTATGTTTAAAACCGAGTTTTCGTCTCAGAACTCCCTAAAACATTTCTGACAATCTCAAAAGTCCCTTTCTTTTTTGGCATTTATTTTTGATTTTTTTTTAAATCGAGAATGTGTTGTTTTACACTCTTGTCCATAGAAAAATTAGATATTTACAAAAAATACCTGAGTAGTATCCACCAAAAAACTGAATCGGTTTTTTTTTAAAAACAAAACTGCTCTCTCTCTCGTCACTCTTCTCTTTCTTCGGGAAATTCGAATCGATTTGGGTAAAACTGTAGAACTAGGGTTTTCTCGTTTTCATTCAATCAACCAAAAATAGAGTAAGAAGATGGTGAAAACAAGGGGGGGTCTTGTGAGGAGGAGGAGTGAGCGTTTGAAAGAGAAGAAGATCTCAGAAGGAGATGGTGGTTCGAAAGCAAAATCCGATTCGCCGGAAGTAGGTGTGTCGGGTTTGAGTCCGGCGACAGTAGGAGGAGAGAGAGCTTTGAGTACGGTGGCGGAAGAAAGTGAAAGTCGAGTTTTGGAGGAACCCAATCCGGTGGTCGGAAGAGAAAATGCGAACGAAGTAGAGAAAGCAAAATCCGCTACTCCGGAATCAAGTAATGGAGAAGAAGATGATGAAGAAGGAGGAGATAACGAGAGATCTACTTCTGTGGAATCAAGCGATGGAGAAGAAGAAGGAAACGATGAAGGGGAAGAAGGAAACGATGAAGGGGAAGAAGAAAAAGATGAAGTGGAAGAAGAAAACGATGAAGGAGAAGAATGTGAAGAAGGGGTAGAAAAAGACGATGAAGGGGAAGAAGAAAACGATGAAGGAGAAGAAGGTGAAGAAGGGGAAGAAAAAGACGATGAAGGGGAAGAAGAAAACGATGAAGGAGAAGAATCGGAAGAAAAAGACGATGAAGGAGAAGATTGTGAAGAAGGGGAAGAAAAAGACGATGAAGGGGAAGAAGAAAACGATGAAGGAGAAGAATCGGAAGAAAAAGACGATGAAGGAGAAGAAGAAGAAGAAGAAGATAAGGAGGGAAGTTCGAACTCGGCAGGTAACTCGAGAAGGAGTACAAGCGAAAGTGAGATGGAGCACGAGGAGGACAACGATGCAAGTGTAAGTACAACAAGTCTGTGTCATTCGTTCGGAATTTGAAAACTCATTGGAATTTGAAATTGATCAAGTAGAACTGGTGCAACTATTGGTGTAGAACTAGTAGAACTTGTGCGACTATTGGGTGTAGAACTAGTAGAACTGGTACAACTAGGTGGTGTAGAACTAGTAGAACTGGTAGAACTAGTTGTTGTATAATTGGTATAACTTATATAAAACTGATATTGTTGCAGGAATCGGAGGAAACAGAAGCGATGAAACCTTTAGGAATGCACTTCGAGCCTAGCCAGTACAACAAGAAAATCAAGCTATCGACTAGGTGTCATATTTTTGAAACTTTGAAAACGCTGGATAAATTAGAGCATCCACTAACTAGTTCTGAGAGGGATTGGTTTGAGAATCATCCACAATTCAAGCACATTTTTCACATGCCAAGGGAACCAAACCACAAGCTTATGGGAATGTGGATGCTCTTACTTCGAACGGCTAAAATCGAAAAAAAGAAGGAAGCATGGTTTGTTGTGAATGGTGTTCCAATCCGGTATGGTCTGAGAGAACATGCTTTGATGTCTGGATTAGATTGTCGGTGCTATCCACTTGATTACAAGGAAGCCGGCGGTACCGTGTTTCGAAGGAAATATTTTTTACGAAAAAAAAAGATTACACTTGAAGATGTGAGGAGACACCTATTGGTAATGCAACCAGATCGTACTCGTGATAGGTTGAAGATGGCGGTTCTCTACTTTTTAGGAAGCATCATTGCAGGCTATACAAAAGACTCGGGGAGAGATGCAATGGGTATCGATGATTTTGTTGTAAGCGCAGTGAATGATCTAGGTTTTTGTGTGTCTTTTCCTTGGGGGAGATTATCATTCGAGAACATGCTAGAAGAGATTTCCCATACAATGAGTCATTTTAATGGGGTCGTGGTTAAAGAGAATGCATTATGGCCTGTTCCCGGTTTCTGTATTCCATTGGAGGTTAGTTAGTTTAAAATTTGAAGTTTTCTCATTGTTGATATTTCTTATAAGTGAAGCTGATTTTAGTTTTTTTCCTTGTGTTGTGTAGTTTTTACTATTTGAGGCAGTTCCAATTTTGGCGAACACTTACGTTGACCAAATTCCTGAGGCGGATGCAAGTTGTCCTAGGATGTGCAGGAGGAAATTTAAGAGGACCGGTCAGAAAGGTTTTCCTCTAAAGAATATTGGTGATACACTTGGTACAACAACGGTTAGTTATCCTAGCAATTGCCATTATTAATCATTTGAATAAATTGGTTTGTAATGTATCTAAAGTAGGTCGTTTACACAGGCAATTGCTAGTGTGATCCCTCATAATGATGAAGAAATTCCTCTTCTCGATTTAATCATGGAAGAAGCTGAGGAAGAGGATACCCATGATGTCGTTGTTGCCAATTGGATGTGGCGCCTTCGTAGAGGACTACCTGTACTTTTGGAGGAGATGTACACAGCCGATGTGGCTACTCGTTCAGGACAAAACGATGCGAATGAGGAAATAGTCGCCAATGAACAACCGAGAGAAGATACTGTTGAGTTGGTGGATCTTCTAAGGACCATGAAGCAGGATATGAAAACCCAGTTCGATAACATTTCGGCGAAGATTGATGGGCTTGAAAAAAGGATCGAACCGTTGGAAGTATATGTGAAAGAGCAAGAGAAACCAAAGGTAATACTTCGTAATACTATAGTAATACTTGATAATACTAGAAGGTGTTAACAAAATTTGGTTTCATGTCAGGCGCCTGTAGCTGATGAGCAACCGAGTACTTCGCAAGAAGGAGGGAGAGGGACGAAGAGGAAAAGGTCTAAGAAGTAGTAAAACTATGTTATTTTCTTTGATTTGTCATCGTAGTACTAGTAAAACTATGTAAAACTTTGTTATTTTGTTGGATTTGCGATTGGTACTGGTATTACTAGTTAAACTATGTAAAACTACGTTATTTTCTTGGATTTTCCGTTCGTATTTTTGGTAAAACTACGTAAAACTAAACAAAAACTAGAGAATTCATATAAGAAAAATATAGAACATGATTCAATTCAAGAAGGAGGCATAATCCTAGAAGTCACATAGAACATCATGATTAAACAAGAGAAGTCACATGAAAGATAAGAAACTGATTCAACAAGAGAATTCAAGGAAAAGATAAGAAACAGAATCTGATTCAACAAGTTTTAAACCAACGTAGAATGAGATCGACTCAGATAATATCAATCGAAACACAACCTATCCAGGAGATCGACTCGAGTGGTAAGCAACGCCAACTCCTCCTTTAGTTTGGCAATCTCGTCACTCTTCTCCTTAAGCTCCATCTGCAAATTATAGATCTTAGTATGATGGGGTTCAAATTCCTTCAATCTCTCCCAATGGTTATCAACATCTTTCCTTAAGGTTTGGGTTTCTTCTTCAATTGCATCAGCCCAATTTTTCCGCCTGTGCAATCCATCATCCTGCAAATTATATCAACGAACAGTTAACAAAATCAGGTATCTCAATTGTATTTGATTAAATTTAATTTACCTTATACTTAACGCAAGTAAACCATCTCTTTTTCTCTGTTTCTGTTGGAGAGATCTCATTGACGATTCGTTTGCCACATGGGCAAATTCGAGGCATGCCAAAATCACCATCGGCTATGGCTTCTCGCCATGCTTGTAACTTCCTCGCCTTCTTCTGATCAGCATAGTATGGGTCGGCCTCAAATTGTTCCATAGTTTGAGAAGGAGAGAAATAGATCTAGGATCTTCGACTTTGAAGATGAGAGAAGGAGGACTCGGTGTACTTTAGGTTTCGAAGAAGAAAATGAATGAATGGCTGAGAATGGAGAATGAGCTGGAGTGAAGATAAAATAAGAAAGAAAGAAAGAAAAACGCAATGCTATCGTCAAAAAAGAAAGAAAAAACGCAATTCTGGCCACGTGTAAAAGATGTGTGCGTTCACACTGTGTGTTCACACACAGTTTTACCGAGTAATGCGGTTGCACTAAACTTGCAAATAGTTGTACTTTAGAGGTTTCTCAGTTTAATTAGTTTTACTAAACCTTAGCATTACTTTTTTTAGTTTTACAGTTGATTAAACTTAACTAACATACAATTACAAGCTTTTTGCAACTTCATAAGTTAAAACTTATAATTCTATAACTTTTTTCATGCTTACTTGGTAATTATTTACAAAGTGACATTAAAAGTGTAAGGAAACACTTGTTGAGATTCTTCAATAAATAAATTAAAATTGGTATATTTTCGAAAATTATTCATTTATAGTAGAAACCTATGTAGAACATTTATACTATACAATATGTATTATACAATATGTATTGATTTTAGGTAGTACCAATTTTATTATTTTTACCAGTTTTATCTTAGTTCTGCCAGTTCTGCCAGTTATACTCTCTCATATACACATATTTTGAAAGAAGAAAATATTAATAGACTTCAAATTAAGTTTCAAACCAAGTTTTACATTAAGTATCAAACCAAACACAATTGATACATGAAGAGGTGAATCAAACATGAACATTATCTCCAAATAACAACCATTGGAGTCCTTGTCTCCGGCGCCTTTTATTCTGCGTCCTAGGTCGAGTTTTTGGTCGTTTTTCCCCAGCAGATGCATACCTTTTTGTTTTCTTTCTTCCCCCTCTTATTTTCCGATTCGGAGGTATGATCTCCATATCTTGGACGTCATCTAGGACATCCCATCGAGACTTATCAGGTACTAAATAAATTGTCCTGCAATATGCAATTGCCCACAGCTCCGTCCAATAATACTTAGAACACAACTCATGTAACTCGAAATCCTTACCTCCATATTTTTGGTATGTAATGAAAGACGCCAATGCATGCACACAAGGATACTTTTGTATATCGAAAAACCTACAACTGCAACTTCTCTATCGCAACTTCACCAAATAATGCTTTCCGTCACTGTCAATGACATTGTATTCAAGCTCGAAACCATTTAGCTCTATCACCTTTAGTTTCTCAGCAGTTGCCCATAAATCATGTAAGTAGTTCTCCACTAAAGGCACCAATTTATTTGCGACTGATCCAGACACAGCATCTTTTCGATGTTCATTAAACCATTCAGAGAATTTTTTAAGTATTGCATCAAGCATGGGTATCAAGGAGTACCTCCTTGCATCTTTGAATACGCTGTTCAACGATTCAACACAGTTGCTTGTGTCTAGGTTGTATCTATCTCCTGGAAAAACACATCGTGCCCATCTTTCTTTCTGGGTAGATTCTTCAAGATACTTGGCAGCAGAAGGATATCTTGTCGTAAAAGATGCGTAAGCAATGTTGAACTCAGCCACTGTGTAAAACCTACTACACTCCATGAATCTCCATGCAACAACGTCTTTGTTCACGTTACGAGCATAACCTTTCACATTTTGGGATAAATGCCATATACAAAAACCATGATGAGCCAGAGGATACACATTAGCTATAGCTTTTATGAGACTTGTATTTCTGTCAGTCATAAATACTATTTCAGAAGAATCCCCAACAACGGTTTTCAACATCTCCAAAAACCAATTCCAACTTGCATCATTCTCACCATCAAGAACACCAAACGCCAAGGGATAATGGTGACGGTTAGGATCTTGAGCCGACGCAAAAACAAGAACACCCTTATATCCGTTCTTTAGAAAAGTTGCATCCATAGTTATAACTTTCCTCATGACTTTAAATCCTTCAATGCTAGCTCCCAAAGCTATGAACAAGTACATGAATTTATTATTCTCATTGCAATGCACATATGATCTTGTACCATGATTAACCTTCTCTAACATGTGCAGATAACATCGCAGCATCTTGTAGCTTTCTTCTGGGCTACCTTTCAAATCAGTAACAGCTTGATTTTTCCCTCTCAACGCCGTGGAATATGATATATCAACACCTAATTTTGTCTTGACAAGATCCATGATAATTTTCGGAGGTGGAGTTTCTATTTGCCCTGGATAATCACCATGTAAAAGAGAAGCAACTAATTGTGGAGTGCCTTGCCTCTTACTATTGCTTGAACTTTGACTAGCCCGAGAGCATGTATGCATCTTGTTGTGCCTTCTAATCGAGAAAATATATGTACCTCGAATCCTACCACCTCATAAATCCCAGTTACATCCTTCTTTAGGACATTTGACCACATAACGCACCTTGTCCGACTTTACTATTTCAAAACTAAAACAGTTAGCGAATGAAGCTCTATCCACCACATCTTGCAATGCCTTCTTGTTTGGAAATTCTTGAAGTTTAGTCAGATCCAAACCGTCATCCCATGGTTCAATATACTTACACGGTTCTACAACAGGGCGTGGCTCAGTATATTCATCACCTTCATCACGTGAT
>NC_025704.1:27190249-27194329 GCF_000633955.1 Camelina sativa | reverse complement strand
TCTCTCTCTCGTCACTCTTCTCTTTCTTCGGGAAATTCGAATCGATTTGGGTAAAACTGTAGAACTAGGGTTTTCTCGTTTTCATTCAATCAACCAAAAATAGAGTAAGAAGATGGTGAAAACAAGGGGGGGTCTTGTGAGGAGGAGGAGTGAGCGTTTGAAAGAGAAGAAGATCTCAGAAGGAGATGGTGGTTCGAAAGCAAAATCCGATTCGCCGGAAGTAGGTGTGTCGGGTTTGAGTCCGGCGACAGTAGGAGGAGAGAGAGCTTTGAGTACGGTGGCGGAAGAAAGTGAAACTCGAGTTTCGGAGGAACCCAATCCGGTGGTCGAAGGAGAAAATGCGAACGAAGGAGAGAAAGCAAAATCCAGTACTCCGGAATCAAGTAATCGAGAAGAAGATGATGAAGAAGGAGGAGATAACGAGAGATCTACTTCTGTGGAATCAAGTGATGGAGAAGAAGAAGGAAACAATGAAGGGGAAGAAGAAAACGATGAAGGAGAAGAAGGGGAAGAAAAAGACGATGAAGGAGGAGAAGAAGAAGAAGATAAGGAGGGAAGTTCGAACTCGGCAGATAACTTGAGAAGGAGTACAAGCGAAAGTGAGAGGGAGAACGAGTATTCCTTCAATCTCTCCCAATGGTTATCAACATCCTTCCTTAAGCTTTGGGTTTCTTCTTCAATTGCATCAGCCCAAATTTTCCGCCTGTGCAATCCATCATCCTGCAAAATATATCAATGAACAGACATCATACTCAGATCTCTCAATTGTATTTGATTTAATTTAATTTACCTTATACTTAATGCAAGTAAACCATCTCTTTTTCTCTGTTTCTGATGGAGAGATCTCTTCGACGATTCGGTCGCCACATGGGCAAATTCGAGGCATGCCCAAATCACCATCGGCTATGGCTTGTCGCAACGCTTCTAACTTCCTCGCCCTCTTCTGATCAGCATAGTATGGGTCGGCCTCAAATTGTTCCATAGTTTGAGAAGGAGAGAAATTATAGATCTAGAATTCGACTTTCAAGATGAGAAAAGAGAAGACTTTCAGTATCGAAGAAAATGAATGAATGGATGAGAATGAGAAGAAAAATCTTTGGGGCTGTGGTGAAGAAAGAAAAACAAAATTCTGGCCACGTGTAAATGATGTGTGCGTTCACACTGCGTGTTCACACACAGTTTTACAGATTAATGCAGTTGCACTAAACTTGCAAATAGTTGTACTTTAGAGGTTTCTCAGTTTAATTAGTTATACTAAACCTTAGCATTACTTTTTTTGGTTTTACAGTTGATTAAACTTAAATAACATACAATTACAAGCTTTTTGCAACTTCATAAGTTAAAACTTATAATTCTATAACTTTTTCATGCTTACTTGGTTATTATTTACAAAGTGACATTAAAAGTGTAAGGAAACACTTGTTGAGATCTTTCATAAATAAATTAAAATTAGTATATTTTGGAAAATTATTCATTTATAGTAGAAACCTATGTAGAACATTTATACAATATGTATTGTCAACACTGGTTTTAGGTAGTACCAATTTTATTATTTTCAGTAGTACCAATTTTACCATTTTTACCAGTTTTATCTTAGTTGTGCCAGTTCTACTCTCTTATATACACATATTTTGAAAGAAGAAAACATTAATAAACTTGAAATTAAGTTTCAAGAGGGAGTTATGCCATAAAAAAGTAGAGATTAGTCAAACCAAACACAATTGATACATGAAGAGGTAAATTAAACATAAACATTATCTCCAAATAACAACCATTGGAGTCCTTGTCTCCAGCGCCTTTTATTCTGCGTCTTAGGTCAATTTTTTGGTCGTTTTTCCCCAGCAGATGCATACCTTTTTGTTTTCTTTCTTCCCCTTTTTATTTTACGATTCAGAGCTGCATATCTTGGACTTCATTAAGGACATCCCATCGAGACTTATCAGGTACTAAATAAATTGTCCTGCAATATGCAATTGCCCACAGCTCCGTCCACTAATACTTAGAACACAACTCATGTAACTCGATATCCTTACCTCCATATTTTTAGAATGTAAAGAAAGACGCCAATGCATGCCCACAAGGATACTTTTGTATATTGAAAAACCTGCAACTGCAACTTCTCAATCGCAACTTCACCAAATAAGGCTTTCCGGAACTGTCAATGACATTGTATTCAAGTTCGAAACCATTTAGCTCTATCACCTTTAGTTTCTCAGCAGTTGCCCATAAATCATGTAAGTAGTTCTCCACTAAAGGCACCAATTTATTTGCGACTGATCCAGACACAACATCTTTCCGATGTTCATTAAACCATTCAGAGAATTTTTTAAGTATTGCATCAAGCATGGGTATCAAGGAGTACCTCCTTGCATCTTTAAATACGCTATTCATCGATTCAACAGTTGCTTGTGTCTAGATTGTATCTATCTCCTGGAAAAACACATCTTGCCCATCTTTCTTTCTGGGTAGATTCTTCAAGATACTTGGCAGCAGAAGGATATCTTGTCGTAAAAGAAGCGTAAGCAATGTTGAACTCAGCCACTGTGTAAAACCTACTACACTCCATGAATCTCCATGCAACAACGTCTTTGTTGACGTTACGAGCATAACCTTTCACATTTTAGGATAAATGCCATATACAAAAACCATGATGAGCCAGAGGATACACATTAGCTATGGCTTTTATGAGACTTGTATTTGTGTCAGTCATAAATATTATTTCAGAAGAATCTCCAACAATGGTTTTCAAAATCTCCAAAAACCAATTCCAACTTGCATCATTCTCACCATCAAGAACACCAAACGCCAAGGGATAATGGTAAAGGTTAGGATCTTGAGCCGACGCAAAAACAAGAACACCCTTATATCCGTTCTTTAGAAAAGTTGCATCCATAGTTATAACTTTTCTCATGACTTTAAATCCTTCAACGCTAGCTCCCAAAGCTATGAACAAGTACATGAATTTATTATTCTCATTGCAATGCACATATGATCTTGTACCATGATTAACCTTCTCTAACATGTGCAGATAACATCGCAACATCTTGTAGCTTTCTTCTGGGCTACCTTTCAAATCAGTAACAGCTTGATTTTTCCCTCTCAATGCCGTGGAATATGATATAGCAACACCTAATTTTGTCTTTAAAAGATCCATGATAATTTTTGGAGGTGGAGTTTCCATTTGCCCTGGATAATCATCATGTAAAAGAGAAGCAACTAATTGTGGAGTGCCTTGTCTCTTACTGTTGCTTGAACTTTGACTAGCCCGAGAGCATGTATGCATCTTGTTGTGCCTTCTAATCGAGAAAATATATGTATCTCGAATCCTACCACCTCCTAAACCCCAGTTACATCCTTCTTTAGGACATTTGACCACATAATGCACCTTGTCCGACTTTACTATTTCAAAACTAAAACAGTTAGCGAATGAAGCTCTATCCACCACATCTTGCAATGCCTTCTTGTTTGGAAATTCTTGAAGTTTAGTCAGATCCAAACCGTCATCCCATGGTTCAATATACTTACACGGTTCTACAACAGGGCGTGGCTCAGTATATTCATCACCTTCATCACGTGATACATCTTCACCCTCTTTATTAGAATCATCCTCTACAGCCTTTTCTTTGCCTACGTAGACAACAATGGCGTTAGGTCCGATTTCACCATCCTTCGCATGTTGGTTTTCAAAGTTCATACCAACAGAACTTTGGTCCCCTATGGGCACTGTGGGAACTTGCTCAGGCTGAGGCTCGGAAGGGATGACATTCACAAACAACNAGTTCTCATAATTAACAGAGTCTAGATAAACATTAACATCCTCATCATCATTAAGCTCACAATGCTCAACTGTTTCTACCAGTAGTGGCTTGTAGCTCAGCTGCAACTGAACGTTACTTTCAACAAACCCAATCTTCCTTTGTATCCTTGCTTTTAACATCAACAATGTTATATTCCTCTTGAACATTATACTATACATGCGTCCTTCAAATTTAAAATGTAGGCTGACGTTCTCGCATATTGTATCCTGCCAAACCAACCAATATAAAAAAATCATAATTAGTACTACTACTAGTTTTACTA
>NC_025704.1:27173657-27189797 GCF_000633955.1 Camelina sativa | reverse complement strand
GGCTGACGTTCTCGCATATTGTATCCTGCCAAACCAACCAATAAAAAAAAATCATAATTAGTAGTACTACTAGTTTTACTAAAATTACCAGTTTCACCACCTTCTCTCTCTCCTATCAAAATTGAATCGAATGGTAAACGAGTTCTAATCTCCTTAATTCACTGAAATCGAAAGCCAAATCCCTTTCTTATCTAATAGATAGCTCAATCGACCCATAAACCTTTGTCAAACACCCAATGTGCTAAGCTTTCTTCGATCTAAATCCAATTGAATTTCTAAATTTACAAATCAAAAACAAATTCATCCAAAAGCTACTCTAATGTGAAGTAACGCACCTGCATTTTGAAGAACAACTTGATTCAACTCGAGTTGGTGAAGAACGACAACAGTAGGAGCTCGGACGACAGAAGAATCGCCGGCGGCTGGGTTGAGAGGTGAGAGTAACCAGGTCGGGTTTCTCGGGTCGAAAGAGCAGCTGGATTTATTTTTTTATTTAAAAAATTTAATCTAAATCAATGAAAATAGAAGGCTAAAATCGTCTCACCACCTCTTATTAAAAAAGGTGAGGGTATGAAGAATAGAGAGGGAGATAGGAGGTTTGTCAAATTTTTATAGGGACTTCTGAGATTATGTCTCGCCTGTAGGAGGCCACGGTTTCAACTCTTGTACCCCGTACTTTTAGGCTTTACATATTTCACCCTAGAAAATATTTATTCTGTCCAATTCCACCTATGTTAATTAAGTTTTATCTAATTAACCAAAATAAATTAAGGTTGTAAAAATCAATGATTTGCGTTTTAAAATCGATACAGTAAAACCTCTATAAATTAATAAGGTCGGGACCACAAAATTTTATTAATTTATAGAGGTTTTAATTTATCGATAAATTAATAATTATTAATTTAACGATAAATTAATATCTTATTAATTTATGAAGAGATTTTTAATTTTCATATTTTTAAAAATTTTGTTACTTTAAAAATATTAAAGAATTTTGTTATCTTGGCTATCATAATTGTTAAGTTTAGAGTTTAGGTAAAAATGATAAATGTTAGAAGTTTAGAGTTTATAAGAAATTGCTACTATCATTCATGGTAATGATTAAGTCAAAGAATATATTGTGGTAATTTTAGAATCAAATACATGTAAGGAAGCAATTATCGCATTTAGGATTCTCCATAATTTTTGGATGCGATTTGAGAAGACGGCAATGAAAAAGATTAGAGATGAGTTCCAATAAGAATGCAAATTCAAGAATATGGAAACAACAGTAGAGTCATATTTCACTAGATTTTCTTAGATATATATATATATATATATATATCAATATTAGCTTGATTATTAATTTATAATATTAATGGGACCATATTTTTACATAGGATTTCCGAAAAAATTATTATCTTATTAATTTATCGAAATGTGTCATTTTTTACACCGGCCCAACTTGGAACCGGAAGAATTTATTAATTTATAGCGAGTATTAATTTAAAAAGTATTAATTTATAGAGGTTCTACTGTATTTTGTAATTATTGTACCGCTATTGTTAACCCGACTCGAAAATATGAGATCCGACCGAAATAATTTTATTTACCCGTTATGAAACCCAATAAGACCAAATCGATTTGGGGATAACTAGAAATTAGGGTTCCTTTTCTCTTCTTCTTCTTCTTATTCTTCCTCGAGTCCGAGAAAATCGAGTTCTTCGTCCGTTTGTTCAATTTCCATCTTCTTTATCTCTGTTTGTTTATTTCTCTTTAACTAGAAGTATGAGCCATTTTTCGTCATCTGATTCATCTCATTTGACTTCGAGAACTACTCACAGAGGAGTTCCAAGTAGGTGCTGGTGTGGTAACGAAAGAACAACGTTCACTTTGAAGACAAATTGATAACTCTCTAATTTACATGTTTTTAGCATCTTTTTTTGTCCATATTTTGCATTGTTCATACCTTTAACTTAGCATTTTTAGGTCATTAACTGTAGGAATTCACGTTTAGGCCATTTAGGGTGTTGCATTTTTGTATTTGCATGTTTTGGATGAAAACATGTGCTTAAGAGCCTAAAATGGGGGAAAACAAGGACAAACTCGAGCATGTCCCCAAAGGAGCCATCGAGCTGGAAGAACAAGTCCGAACCCCAACACGATCGAGGAGGATCCAAGAGCCGGAAGAACAACCCGAAGATCTACCCAAGGAGTAACCTGACTTCATCATCGTGTACCCCATCGAGTAGACCATCGGGCAGGTCTGGGAAGCTAGGTCAAAGGGGTTTCCATATATAAACTCCTCCTCTCATTCCTCGCAAACGAGCACGCCGCAGACCCTCAAACCAGAGAGCGAGAGCTTCTGTGAGAGAACTGAGCGACTCAAACATTTTGCCCTTTTGTTTTAGATTTTATTTCATTACTTTTTATCATTTCTCTAGCTTTGTATCTTGTACTCTTATCCTTCTACTTTATCGTTTAATATAATGCAATTCTCGTTTATATTTGTTGTTATGTTTCTTGACATGATTGCCAAGTAGTGTAGTAAAGTTTCTAGGGATGGGATAGATGATTTTGTGTTCTTGATCGGTTAGGATGCCTTAGTTTGATTGTATGTGTTCGATAGATTTCCTTCTAGGTTGGTGTTCTTAATGCTGTCAACAGCCCGAGAGGGTGAGATTAGATCTTAGGTGTTTTACCACCGAGAGGTGTAGATGAGATGATTAAATCAACCAATGCTAGAAGTTTACTCACTTAGCCTAAGAGATTAGATGAGTAAGGGGTTTACTGAAAATAATGAATCGGATCTTAATGCCTGCTTGGTCATGTTTATCCAACGAGAGTTAGGTACGGGAGTGATCAAGGTTGATTGTTTCTAGTGCGAGAGTGTGTTAACAAGGTTTTAGAGATTCATTGTCTATGAAATATTTGCTTGAGGCATGTAAGGCATCTTTACTGGTCAAGAATACTTAGGATTCGATTACCCATCCTTAGAAGCTTTCATATTTTAATTGCTTGCATTTTCTTTCATTACTCGATCTCTTACCCGATCAGGCACACGATAACCTGCATCGAGTAATACCTTGAGTCGTTCATATTTCATTTGCTTACTCGATCACCCCACCCGATCCTGTACTCGAATGCTTGCATCGAGTGCTTAGGTCGTGTGGTTCTTTGTTTACTCTCTTTTCTTTTATCACTTTAGGATTGTTAGTATAAAACCCTATTTGCTTGGCTTGACTTTCACTGTTCTGATCATATCCTTCCTGCTAGCAATAAACAACCATTTGGATTGATAACCCTTTGTACTACAAATGCATAGGGAATTGATACCCTGGGTGAAAACCTGTTTATCACAGATGAGAATCCATATCGGAGATTCTACAGATGCGCGCAGGGCGTGAAGGTAATTTGATTTATGTGTTGGTTTTTTGAATTTATCAAATATTTTGCATCGGTGTTGACAGAGCCGTGCCTTAGGTATGTAAAAAAAAAGCATTTGCCTTAGGCCACATAAAAATTACATAAATAATATGCCACATTTTTTCCTAAATTAGGCTGAACATACATTTTTATGTAAGGTTATAGGACTTTTGTTTAGAAAAAAGACTCATATTCATTTACATTTATGGAAAATTTGTATGTTTTCCTATGCATTAGCTACTAAATCATGCTTTTTAGGAATTTGTTTTGAAAATGAGCAATATTACCTTTTTTGTACTAAAAATAAGATAAAAAATTTCTCAAAAATAGAATGTGAGAAGCTACATTTTTATTATTTGCCTTAGGCCTCTATTGACCTTGGCACGTCACTTGGTGTTGATGATTGATTCTCCGATCCGGACATGATGTTAGGATAAAAAGGAGAAACACATGTTTCGTTGGGTTGATGATGCTCTTCTTGAGGAGATAAAAATGATTGAAAGCAAACATAAGCAGCTCTTAGAAAATGTCAATGATCTAAGAAAGATGATGGTGGACAATATACAGATCCAAAACAAGTTCATTCAGGAGATGAAACAAGAGATGAATGAGATCATTCAGCAAGAGCTAACGGTGGAGAGTTTGAAAAAGTCGAGCATGAACAAGGTTTGCATACTTGTGGTTGTGGCAGTTTCGGTCGCGTGGTTGTGTGGAAAGGTTGTATGATGTGTTTGATTTATGTATTTCTATTGTTATGTTAAGACCCTGATTGGTTTTGTGTTGTTATCTTTAAACTCTTAATTTGTGTTTGTGTTGTTCGTAATGAAAAGAGAAGCAAGAAAAGCAAATGAAAATTGTCAGATCATTGAAAGTCTAGTTGTTGTCAATAATAAACCAAAACATACATCCGAATCGGCAATAATGTTGTTGTCATAACTCCAAAAAATAGGACAACACATTCAAATGCTTGTTACCATAAAAACCTAGAAACTCTACTTTTGTGTTGCTTTCGAGGGTTGTGTGATTGTGATCGTCTCTTGAGGGTCCTTCTTTGCCTTCTTTGCATCCTTTGCAATCTGATATGAATAGCACTAAGTAAGAGATTCAAGCTAATGAGAATGTTAAGTTATAAGAGATTCAAGCTAATGAGATTCAACCTTTAAGAATGTACCATCAAGTCCTATTATAGGTCTACAAGAACCAGCCCATTGTGGTGGCAATATTTTTGCAACATTTTTAGTTGTGAGCATCGTCAAAAAATATATGCGACGAGCATATATTTAAAAATAATTACTACAAATTTGGAATATTTTTTGCTTTATATTTTACGTAGCATTTATTTACGACAATATATAGTTGCATTAGACCGTCGTGATTATACCACTAATTTGCTGCATAAATATTGTTGCATTAATACAACACATATATCAATATATTACTTGGTTGCAAATTTGTAATAATATTTGCTATATTTTTTCTGTGGCAAAAATTTGTAACAAATGGAAGTTGCAAACATACGTTACAATTATACGACAAATTTACTACAAAAATAATGTTGCATTAATACGACAACATAGCAATGAGTCTATTTATTGTAAATTTTGCAATATATATGGAACAAATACCAATTTGCAACGCTCATATAGCCACAATAGAAAATGTGTCTCAATTTTATTGCATTTTCAAATTTGCAACAAAATATGGAGTTATTGCAACAAATTTTAGTGTAGCTATGACTCTATTTTCTTGTAGTGATAGAATCTATTGAAGACATCTTCACCCTTCTCATTCGGATACGTATCAATGAAGGCAACAAAATCTGGATTTCGAGCATGAATCTCCTCAACATATCCTTGGAGATGCGCAAACTGTTCAGCATACCCTTCCTTCAACTTTTTAAGACCAAGAAGTCTACCTCTTTGGCATTGCGGTTGCGTCGAGACCAACTTCCAATGGTCTTTGATATACCGCTGAATAGCCATAGGCATAAACTTCTCATTTAACCTCAGCTTGTCCATAAATAACTTAGCAATTACCATACTCTTCAAGATCTTACTTTTCCATTAGGTTTGCAACTATACCACATACATGAAGTCTTTGTCACAAACAGTTGCTTGTCTGGATCACAGGAACAGTACACCCTCCACTTATATTTGCCACCCATGCCGCACTTGAACCCAATCTTCTCCTTCTTCCACCTATTTTAAACCACATTATGACCATGCTTTATAATGCCAACTCCAAAACAGTTTCTTTGAACTCAACACTTGTGAAGAAAGTACTTCCAACCACAAATATGTCACCCAACTCGTCTGATTCTTCTATCCTCAACACAATGGGATCCTCATCCTCATCTGAACTATCTGATATTACATTTCGCTCAATTTCCAGCTCATAAGAAGAAAAAAGAGGTTGTTGAAGAATCTGAAAATGAAGAGGAGCTGGAGAAATCTAAGAAGGAAAAAGATGATGAAGATCGACTTAAGCTCTTTGCCTTTGAAGTAGATGATGGAGTAGCCAATTTTGGCAAAGACTAATTGCTATATTGTCGTATAAATATTATATCTTTTTTTAATATTAAAAAAATAAGAAATAGCAAATTTTTTTTCTTTTATATTAAATCTTCATCATCTTTGGTCGGATGTAATATTTAATATAAAAGAAAAAAAATTTGCCATTTCTTATTTTTTTTCTTCTCTCTCTCGCAACGAAGAGTTGCGAAATTGATTGAGATTTCTCTCAATGAAGGAAGTGGAGTAGATCGATTCGATATTTGGTGACTTTCATCTGTTCTTGGCCGTTAAGCTCATCCTCTCCACCGATGGCAGATCTCAGCAGCAATTCTCGGTGAGTTAAATGACAAGTTGGTTGGATGAAATTGGAGCCTTTTCTTCACCAAATCGGAGCACCAATCCCTTTATCATGGTACATTTGTCTTTTTTTTGTATCAATTTTTGTTTAGTAAGATTTAGAATTCAGGGTTCTTTAATTTTCGAAAATTAGGATTCTATGATTTTCAGACTTTGGGTATTTTTATTCGGGTTTATATGTTTATGTTTTTGGCTCTGGTCTTGCAGGTTGTGTGAATGGATACCTCCGCTGTGTTGAATACGAGAGAATCCCATCCAAAATTCTCACATACCAAGCCTCAGAGGCTCCAATTTACAAGGGTTGCTATCATTTGAATCAACAAACCAAGAAGATAGTCCAGAAGATTGATTTGACACTTGCGACAGACTTAGTTAAGGGTGTGAAGAGATAGTCCAGAAGATAAGTTTAACAAAGCTCTAAACAAGTTGTTTGTTTTCAATAATTTGGTAAACCCAATTGATGGTGCGGTTGATAAATTAGGTGTTGCGAGTTTGAGAGCTGTTGTGAAGTGCATTGGGACTTTGCTTATTGGTCTATGTGATTTGGATGATTGGGAATCTCTTCAAATTGGGTTTGGTTTACTTCTCAAGTTCGCCATTGATAAACGTCCAAAGGTATTCACTTTTGGGTTTCCCACTTCCTAGAATTGCTGAATGAATCACTATTGTCTATAGATTGACCATTTTCATGATCAATTCTGTTAAAGTGTGCATCTTTGCAGTTGTATTGCTATCTTGTATCATATTTTTGATGACAATCTTGGTTTGTGTGTTTGCTATGTTAGGTTAGAAGATTCGCACAAGAGTGTTTGGAGAAGTTTTTTGGTTCTCTACAATCATCTACTGTTATAAAGGAAGCAAGTAATACAATTTATGCTTTACTTAAAGAAGTGCTTTGGAGAAAGCCAACTCAGTCGAACCGACATTATGTTTAAGGAAACTTCTGATAGTTTGTGAGTCATTAGCAGGTTTTTTCCCTCCCTAGCTTTCAGCATATATCTCTTTTATTCTTCATTGTGGGCTTTGATTTCTTTATATATGTTATGATGAATTCCAACGTTCAATTCCTCTGCTTTGATTTCTATATATATGTTATGATGAATTCGTGGGCTTGGCACAAATCAAGATTACAACTAATCTTTTTTCGATTTGTAATTTATACTTCTATTTTAATATGCTTTTGTGTTTTGTATGTTTAAAAGATAATTGAAATGCAATAATAAAATTCTTCATTGTTTAAACATTAATTTTTTTTTCAAAACTAAGAACCTCACTTTTAAGAGTTTACCATTGGAGAAGTACAATTTTAATTAACAAACAAAAGGTTCTTATTTGGGAATTTAATGGATTCTACCACATTCTCTTTAAAACTTTTCTATTTTACCACATTAGAAATCATTTTTTCCATTCTACCACAAAATGTATTTAAAAAGACAAAAATATCCTCACATTTATGAACGAGAATTTGAAAGTAACTGTGTCCTTTTATGACACAACTAAAACTAACTCTGTGGAACAGTAGAGAGAGAAAAGAAAAAAAATTATGCCAAATGATGTGACGTTGAAGGGTTTTGAGAGAAGTGGTGCATTAATGATGAACTATCATAAAATAGTTTTTTAAAATAAATTAAATTGAATTTATCAAAAAGATACGTAACTCTGTAAATTAAACTTATAAGGACATCTCCAACCTCACTATATTTTAGAGTCAAAACTCTATTATAGAACAATATTTGCTTCAGATTGCTCTATATATAGAGCAACTCTATTCTCACCTCTATTTTTTTACACTAACTCTTGCTCTATTATAGAGTTACTCTATTTTAGAGGAAAAAATAGAGATATACATTGGAGATGGTCTAAGGTGGATAAAATTGGACTTGTGGACAAGATGTGTACACTACAAGAAAACATGGAATTAATTACTGCAATTTGCGACTAAAAACACAGTCGCTAAATTTAGCGACTGAATTGCGATTGTTTAGCTACTGAATGACTACTAAAATAATTCAGTCGCTTAGTAGACGCTAATTGGAGACTGATGCATATTGTCGTAGTGTAGTCGCTAATTTGCGACTAATTTGGAGACCAGTTTGATAGTCGCTAAAAGATTGTGACTAAAGAGCTACTATTTAGCGACTGCTTTAATAAATTTGGGCCTTAACAAAATTTGGACCGTAACAAAACACGAAAACCCATTATTTTCGTTTTCTTCCCCGAACAAACCCTAATCTAACATTTCTTTTCTCATTTCTTCTTCTTTTTCTTCTTCGAGACGAAACGGCGAAACCTCAAAACCCTAGATCTAAATTCCTCTCACTCGACAAAACCGTAAACCCTTGATGGCTGGACTAAAGAAAAGAGGCGGTGGAAGAAGAAACCCCTCTAATCGAACCTCTGGAACCTCACAAACGGCGAATCACAGACCTGCCAATCTTCCTCCCCAGTATACCTTCATGCCGACGAACCATCGAGTTCCAGAGACTGATTCTTAGGGAACTCCTGTCCCAAACCTCCAGCCTCCAGCGAGACCTACACCTTCTTACCGAGACTATTCACCTCCAACAAATCTGTTCCAGCACTCGAGGACCTTTCCCGGAACATCCCCTTCCGGCGAAGATCCAACCAGGCGTCCTTTTCCTCAACCTCTGGCCTCCGCGACGAATCCACCAGAATTCTCGAGTCAACTTCGAGAGTCTCCTCAACCGTCAGTCTCGAATCGTCATAGACAGTCTCCTCAAGTCTNGTCGACAGTCTCCTTAAGTCTCGAATCTACCACGAGAGTCTCCTCTACCTCAACAGTCTCATCGACCACCCTCTTCTCAACCTGTTCAACCTCGAGCAGCTTCTGCATCGCTTCACAGTTCTCAAGCGCAAAACTCACATGAGGAATAAGCTGATTCGGAGGATGACGGTGCAAGGGAATCAAATCTCCCAGCTGATTTACTCGCTTCTTTACATGACATGCTTGTCCAACCAGGCCGTGAGAAGTATACCTCTGTCCTCTCTCCCTCATTAGAGCGTGGAACCACTTGGTAAAAATTTGGATTAGAATTTTGTATTTTGGATTAGAATTTGATTGTGAATGTTTGTTTGGATTAGAATTTGATTGTGTTTGTTTGTTTGTGACTAGAATTTGGATTAGAATTTTATATTTTGGATTGTTTGTGATTAGAATTATTAGAATTTTGGATTGTTTGTGTTTGTTTGTGATTAGAATTTTACTTGGATTGATCGATTTGTTTGTGTTTGATTAGAATTTGACTACTGATTTGTTTGTGTTTGAAGGTTTGGTAAAGACAAGTCATCACTTACCCGACAGATTACAAAAGTGTTTACAAACAAGTTTGATGGTCCATTTTACAGTTGGGGTTGTGTTCCGAATGCAAGAAGAGAAGGTTACTTCTTGGAATTCGCGGTGAACTTCTACTCCTTTCAATTTGATTTATGTATTTATAGCTTTTTTCTTGGTTTTTTTTATCACTAACACTAGTCTTCTTTTATAGAAAACACACACCTGGGATCCCTCTCTAACCGGTGTGGTTCAAGCAAAGTTCTATAGCATTTGTCAAAACCGTATGAAAGACATGGTTTCCAAGGCAGCAGCTCAGCGAGAGGAAGTGAAACCGAGGTGGATTGAGAGAACTCTTTGGAAAGAAATGTGTGACTATTGGGACACCGAAGAAGCCATGGCAAAGAGTGCAACCACTTCAGCAGCTCGAATGTCTGACCGTAATGGTCTTGGCCCTCACAAACATGTATCAGGGCCGAAGTCTTACTTACAAATCGAACAAGAGATGATGAGTTACATCATAACTTTTTCATTGTTTAATTACTTGACATCAAATGGTTCCTAACCTTTCATTGTCTAACATTTCAGGAAGTAGAATTGGGAAGACCGCCAACTATTCCTGAAGTTTTTGTCAGGACTCATACCAAAAAAGATGGTACTTTTGTGGATAAGAAAGCGCAAGCAGTTCATGAGGCATATAAGAAAAGAAGGGAAGCTAAGTTGGCTGCTGAGGATAATGATGAGTCTTTAGATGGTACTTCACGTCGATCAGAGCTATCTCACGAGGAGGATGATGAGCTCTTTCTTCAGGTAATTTGCTTCTTTCTAATAAGCTATTAAGTTTTTCATTGTTAAGTAATTATAATACTTTCTTTCTAATAAGCTTCTTTCTGTTTTGTGTATGGAGTCTACTTACATAAATGATAAAGGAACATACTTTGGAGTTGGAAGCCTAGGAAGTTACATCAACGAGAAGCGGAAGTACCCTGGAAGCTCTTCTACTTTCACAACCCTGCAACAACAGCTTGAAGACGCTAACCGCAAGATAGAGGAACAAGCAGCTCTACAAGCAGAGCGTGACGCAGAGGCTTCACGGGTTGCAGCTGAGGCTTTGCGGGTTGCATCTGAGCAACAAGCAGAGATCTCACGCTTGGTGAGCTTCCTCAAGACTAACCCAAACTATGTCGCCTTCCTTGAGTCTCAAACCAATGACCCAAACCCTGCTGATTTTCAAAGTTAGGTTCCCTCATGTAATATTTGCAACACTCTTGGATATTTGGATGTTTTTTGGAACTTTTGCAACTTTTGTAAAAACATGGTACTTATGTATTTGTTTAATTTCATGTTTGTTATGTTTTAGTACATGTTTTCTTAATCAGTTTTGGTATTACAAAATCAAATAATGCATTTTTACCAGAATTTTTTAAAAAACATGATAATTAAACAGTCGCAAAACAGTCACCAAAACGTAAACAAAACAGTACCCAAACAGTCGCAAATGAGTAACCATATCAGTCGCTAAAGCGTTGCAATTCAGTCGCAACTTTAGCGACTGTTTGGCGAGGGAAGAGCGACCCCAATTATCAGTCGCCAATTAGTAGCTCCATAGCGACTTTTTAGCGACTGATTTTTTTAGCGACGCACTGTTTAGCGACTACGTATGTCAGTCGCCAAGCAGTCGTGACTAAGTAGTTAGCAACTGTATAGTTACTGTTTTTGCAGTCGGTAAATCCATGTTTTCTTGTAGTGGTATCAACATGTCCACTAGTAAAACTTTTTCATTTGTCAAGTATGTTGATTAGTGGACAAATTATAAACGAAACTTGTCCATTAATTGGAGTATTAATTCGATATTGGGGACAACTTTTGGTATATATTACGGACAAGTTATGCATGAAGGGATCATTTATAATGGACAATTAAGTTGGTCTACTGATTTGATACTGAATCTAGTTCATCGAAGAATATGGACAACTTCTGTAAAGGAGTGGAAGAGTAGATGAACATAATATGTTTACAAGGTAACGGAAGAGAAGGCAAACATAATAAGTTTCCTACCGTAAAAGATTTGTGGACAATAATATATATGTGGACAAGTTGACAAATTTAGAAATGGAGTCTTTTGATATTGGGCCACAATATATATGTGGACTACAGATGTAACATGGAAAAAAAATTTATGTGTTTCGTTTTTCTGACTTTAAGAAGAAGTTTAGACAATTATTAGAAGAAGAAAGAGTGAATATTCTTTGTTGTCTACTTTTTGTTGATTTGACAATCAAAAGTTAGAAAAGACAAGATATAGAAAACAATGTAATAGAGAAATCAGTTAAAATAAAAGATTTGAGAAAGAAAATAAAGAAGAATGATATAGTCTTTTTAGTTATGCATGTGGTATTTCTCAAAAACATTATTGGAATGTGGTAGATCCAATAAGAAAAGTTTTTGAATGTGGTAGAATTGTTAAAAAAAAACTCTTCTAATTTTATAAAAGTACATTTTTAATACTAAAAAATGTAAGAGCCCCAAGATACAAACCTACCAATAAAGATGTTCTTACTCTTCACATTATTAATCTTTTTGATAGATGCATCTCCACTGGATTATGATTCAAACCGATTGAATTCTCATGGAAACCATGAATCTTCTAAATATGTTGTCGTCTTCGATTTGACATTTGTCAAATGTTCTAACCTTACCTCTGATTTTTTTTTTGGCAAACACCTTTCCTCTGATTATTCATTATTTTGCTTTGATTCTTCTTCTTTTCTGTTTTAATCACTCGTTTTAGAGGTTTATCAATGGCGTAACTAATAAATAACAATGATAAGAGTAGGGTTGTACGACGGTGAATAGATGAAGAAGATGTAGTGTTTTTGTTTTTGTTTTGTTATTTTTAATCGTTAATAAATAATAATATTAAACTAATTAAAATTTTAATTAAACAAATATTCAAATCAAATTAACCAACATAATTTAACTATTTCACATTGATGGATATTACTGTTCTCTCATCTTTTAATAGCAGTGCAAACAAGAAAGTTAATTTTTTTTTGAACAAAACAAGAAAGTTAGTTTTAAAGTTTAAAGTGTTAGTGAAATCATTTTAAAGGTTTATAGTGTTAGTGAAATTATCTCAAAGTTTAAAGTGCTACTCGGTGACACTTTAAAGGTTAAAAATATGATTTTCCCTTTATAAAAATAATGTCTAAAAAAAGTATGTAAACATTATTTTATATTTATAATATTGTATCAAAGTCAACATTATATTCTTATTGTGAGGTAATTATATTATTAAGATGGGTAATATCAATAAATTGGACCAATATAAAGATTTGCAATTTGCAACCTTTTGGGAAGTCATAACCTAAATTGGGCTATCCCTATATTTTGTCATTATTAAACAACTTGGCCCAAAAAAAACGTTGTTATCGTTTACTTATATCCAATCCAATTTTAAGCCTCGTTTTCACATTGTTACTAACTTTAGACAAGTGTTGAATGAAATTTTTGATCAAACAAAGAAAATATCGTTGCGTAAGATGTATCTAAATGAACGAAATATCGTTTACTCTATAAGTCTTTTGGTTACTGGTTTGTGTTAATGTTATCACTAAATAATCACCCATATGTATATTTGGTTTGTTGTTGATAAAACCAATATAAGTTCTAATCCCCTTAAACACAAAAGATAATATCGATGTTATTCAAATACCGTTTTCAATTTTAATGGTGATTCCGCTGTTAAAATGTTTTCAGTTTGCTATCTAATATTTTACGCTTTTGTATATATATTATCAAGTAGAAAGTCTATCTAAATTGTTATTTTCTGAAATTGCATTTGTAAGCTTTTTTCCTTTAAATTGGTTTCTTATGATATATAGTCATGCAAAAATTTCATATAGCTCAAATGTCTGTGTTGTTCAAAATTTTTATAATCTATGTGAGTGTTGCAAGTAATTTATTAGATATCCAACCTTTATAACAAAGTAAAAAAGAGGTGATCAGATTTTGTATTTTTGGTTAGAAACAAAAGGTTGATGTAATTAAAAAAGAGGTGATCAGATTTTGTATTTTTGGTTAGAAACAAAAGGTTGATGTAATTAAAAAAGAGGTGATCAGATTTTGTATTTTTGGTTAGAAACAAAAGGTTGATGTATAACAAAGTAAATAGTTGCAAAACTAGATCAGCCATACAAAGTGGCTGTTCTTATCATGAGGGCATCCAAAAATCTCTTCAAACGTAACATGCATGCCCAAGTCTTAACGAAAAAGGAACTATATTATTTACATATCGCATTATTAGTTTCTGAAATAGAAGAAACTTCAAATTATGCTTTAAAGATATAAAGGTTTTCTCTTACTAATTATTTTGAAAAACCATCCAACGCAGACCACATAACTTTTCTTCTTGTGCAAGATGATCTCTTGTCTCTTGACTTCACCTTCTCTCGGTCGGTAAATCCTATATTCGTTTGATGACCGCTTACTATTTTCGAAAACTAAAAAAACTTGACGATTGATTTTGTAAATTACCACAAAACAATATTCATTTTTTTCTTTTTTTTTTGGGTTCTAAAAATCACTTCTAGCTACACATTTTTTAACAGCTCTAGTTCTATCACTCATGACAAAGTATTTTATGATGTTTTTAAAAAGATAAATAATGCATTAGGTTGATATATAATCTAATCCATTCCTTTAAGCATATATACGTGCATACCATTTTATTTAAAAATCGAGAGATCACAATAATTTAAATGATTTAGAAACTTCAATAGAAAATCATATTGTAACAAAAACAAAATTACTATTCAAAAACTTAATTTAGTAATTTTATTGTTTTCAAAAATAGATATTATATTTGTTTGTAAACTAAGTTCCATGTAATAAGGAATGACATGCTCGAGCATGGGGCGTAGGCTTTGGTTGGGACCTTGGCGTATAGCAGTATAGGTTTCGGCAAGTCCTATTACAATACAAACATCTATATAAACACAAAATATGTCAATTATATTCTATTGGTGTAATTTAACGAAAATTCCTTTTTTTCACATCACTAAGATTACAATCAAGTTCATATAAAGTCTTCCACCTCTCAAATTTTTATTGGTTATTACTTAATTATTATTAGCATCGGGTTAAAACATTCAAGGTCACATAAAAGAAAAGACTTCACTTAATTTCCGTAACATAAAATTAAGTTAGTGACTTAGTGTGTCTTCACAACCATCACTCAACAAATATAAGATTGCCGACTCTTATTTTGACAACTTATTGCAGTGGAATCATTCAGACATGGTTTACAAAGCCACGCATGTGAAAATCTCTTAATTACTGGACGTCAATAATATAAACTATTAAATTTCGAATTCCACCCAAATTAACTAATATTTGTTATAAGATCTAACATATTTGGATATATACATCAAGTTACACACCAACACAGAACGTAAAGATGTATCCATATATATTAATGGTAATAATCTTATATATCAGGCAAGAACTAAGAAATTATTTTTCCAATCTGTTGAAGGGTTGCTAGCTAGCTCAACCCAAGAAAAAAAAATAAAAGATAATAAATTAGAGAGATACAAATATGATAGGATAAGGACAATTGAGTATGGTCGAATGAAATCTCTTGTACTCCAAGAATAACGTGCAAACTAATATTAAAAAGAGAAAACTCTTTACCCATAGTTTTTTCGAAGTTCAAAAAACCTTATTTGCACATTATCTTTTTTCTTAAGTTTACAAATTTAAGCAGATTAATCAACTATAGCAGCACCAAAACATATAGGTGATGAATATAAATATCATTTGTTCACGTTTATATATTTTTAAAAGATGATTTTAGTTTTTTATACCAATATATTAGTTATGAAGTTCTCACTTTTGCATGTCTTTACAATTAAAAAGTAATTGAAAAAAACTTTAAAAAAAAAACTTGATTAATAGTAATGCAATGAAAACTTAATTTAATTTAGTTTTTTTATATAACAATTATTCGGTTATTTTGCTAGTTCAACATGCAATCTAGTTTTAGTTAGTGGTTTATTCTAGTATATATGGTAGATGTGTTATTATCCAACAAAATCCATACATCCTACATGCATGCATGCTGACATTTGAAAAATTAATATATACAAAACATTCATTATTAAGTGTTGATGTCCTTTTCGGTCACAATTAGTATGTTTAGTTCGGTCAAAGATGGTCGAACTTCTCTTCTATTATATTGATGTCGAAACACAAAAGACGGGCTACAACGCGACTTAAACGGGTTACAAAAATAGACGAGGATGGTAGACGAGCTGATATCTCGTCGATTCTCCGAGCTATGAGCTTAGAACCGTTGTCTTTTGCTTGGACGAGCTAGGCTCTTGTACTTGCTGTACGAATTCTCCTGCTTTTTCTCTGATCCCTTTTCTAAAGGCCGTACGCCCGTATTTATAGGGAATCGTGTCGGTTCGTCTAGAAAAAATACCATAATACCCTTTTCTCTCGAAAGGGATATTTATGGGCTTTTTCCTGGGCCGGGCCCTTTTGTTGGAGTTGGATCTACCCCTAACA
>NC_025704.1:27171185-27171993 GCF_000633955.1 Camelina sativa | reverse complement strand
CAGTTGTTATTCCGAGGTGTTTGCTTCCATACCCTTCTTCTTTCCGAGCCGAAATAGACGCGATTAAGCTCCGTTGCCCCTTCGTTTGGCCGGGAACCGAGGGTAGAAAAGATCGTCCACGGAAGTTAGCATCCAACCGAAGACCAAGAGGTACTATTTCTATTTTTTTTGGTAGTCCGTGTTGATAGCGAGCTTTGTTTTGATATTGTCCCCATCTTATTATTTTTTTTTTCTTTTTTTTTTTTTAGCTGAGACTATGGGGAAACTGAACTTGAACGTCCCTAATGCATCCGCTCGCTATCGCCAAGCTCCAGAGCCGCCGTCTCGGTCGGCTCCCCGTCAGGATGTTCGTCGAGGTTCCGATCCCCCTGCTGCAGGGTCGTCCAAAAAGGTCCCCCCTTCCCCTCGTCGAGCTGTGGATGATCCTTCACGGATGCATCAAAGGTCTCCCCCGCCTAACCGCCACACCGGCCCTAAAGAGACGCTTCCAAGGAGGAAGGTGGACGGAACTCCTGGTCGCATTGCCGACCCTCCAAAAAGGTCGCAGAAAAGGAAGGATGGCCCTGAACAAGAGCCGCCTGTCCCACTGAAGAAGTCAAAGCCGGTCGACTTCAGCTGGGATTTTGCTCATTCATCTGGAGCTCGTCCTTTTCCATCTGACTCGCAGTCTTGTGCCGAGTTGTTTCGGAAGATCCATTATGGCGAAGGTCGTCTCCCTTCTGTTGAAAGGATGAAAGAGGCCGACGCTGTCACCGAAGTTGCTCAAGCGTCTTTTGAGGTTCGTCGGTTAAATTAATTCGCTTCGCAG
>NC_025704.1:27169699-27170419 GCF_000633955.1 Camelina sativa | reverse complement strand
ACCCTTAGCTCGGAGACGAGAAGGCTCAGGGATCGGCGTGATGAATATGGGCACCATGAGCGAATCAATGCCTTTCACGAGGTGGCCGGTCGTGTGCAGAGGCTCCTAGCGAAGCATAAAAGCCACGCCGAAGCGGTTGAAGCGTCGCGGGAGAAATTCCTCGAATACAACCAAGCTGTTGGGAACGTTCAAATGCTGGAAACGCTCGCCGCCGAGGGTCGAATTTCCTTGCTTGATGAGGAGCTTAAGGGCCAGGTCGTGGCCGTGATGAATCAGCTGAAGGACGAGGTTGAAGAGTTTGATCTGCCAGACATCTCCGAGGCTGATTTTGACTTGTCTCAGATTTTCGCCGGGCCTCTCCCCCCAATTCCGACTTGGATCGCTTCCCCAATCAGCGGGAATACGGAGGGTCATACTGATGAGGGTGGGGATGAAGGGTCGGAGAGTGGGGAGATCGAGGGTGAAGAACTGGACGAGCAGGAGCAGGTTGACGATCGTCCTTCAGACGGAGTTGAGGCGCAAGTCACAGACCAACCTTCTAATGGAGTCGAGGAGCAGGTTCCGGACTGTTCTGCCAAAGGGTTACCTCGTCCTTCCACTCCTGGGCGCGAGTCTCCGGTTGCTGGCCTAGTCTCGTGAGCAGTGTTGTCGCCGTGTTGAGGGGTTGGCTCCGTCGTACTATCTTTCTTTTGCCGTGTTTTGGGGTCGGCTCCCTCGTAC
>NC_025704.1:27168996-27169639 GCF_000633955.1 Camelina sativa | reverse complement strand
CTGTCACCGAAGTTGCTCAAGCGTCTTTTGAGGTTCGTCGGTTAAATTAATTCGCTTCGCAGATCTTCCTTGAATGTATTTTAATCTTTCTTTTTTTAACAGTTTATTGCGTGTATTAATCGTATGGCCACCCGCTATGAACGTCGTGTTCGAGACATGGAACGTTCGGGGGCGTCAAATGAGAGGATTGAGCGCCTTGAGGCTCAATTGGGGGAGGCAGTTCGGTCCAACCAGAGGCTTAGCGACCTTGTGGCCAAACTCGAACATCACCGGAGTGGGCTTATCAAAGAGCGGGATTCTCTCTCGACGAAGCTTAAGGAGTCCGAAGCTTCCTGCAATGGTATGAAGCTCACCCTTAGCTCGGAGACGAGAAGGCTCAGGGATTGGCGTGATGAATATGGGCACCATGAGCGAATCAATGCCTTTCACGAGGTGGCCGGTCGCGTGCAGAGGCTCCTATCGAAGCACAAAAGCCACGCCGAAGCGGTTGAAGCGTCGCGGGAGAAATTCCTCGAATACAACCAAGCTGTTGGGAACGTTCAAATGCTTGAAACGCTCGCCGCCGAGGGTCGAATTTCCTTGCTTGATGAGGAGCTTAAGGGCCAGGTCGTGGCCGTGATGAATCAGCTGAAGGACGAGGTTG
>NC_025704.1:27164511-27167020 GCF_000633955.1 Camelina sativa | reverse complement strand
TGGCGACAGATTACGTATTTCCAGACGAAGAGTTGGACGTCCCTAGCTTTGATATTTGCGTAAGACTCGGCCTCGACCCATTTGGTGAAATAATCGGTTAGGACGAGTATATATCGCTTTTGTCTGGAAGTTGGTAGTGGGCCAATGATGTCCATCGCCCAGCGCATGAAAGGGTAAGGAGCTATTCCGGCTCGTAGGAGTTCAGTCGGCTGATGAATAATGGGGGCGTGTCGCTGGCATTTTTCACACTTGGCGACGAACTTTTCGCAGTCAGATATCATAGTTGGCCAGTAATGGCCGTGCTTCTTGATTCGTAGTGCTAAGGCTCGGCCACCTGAGTGATTTCCCCCAGCTCCTTCATGTGTCTCCATCATCACGCGTTCAGTGTCGTCGCCGTGTATATAAAGCAAAAGGGCTCCTGACGCCGTCCATCGGCACGTCGCCGTCAGCTAGGTATGCTCGGATTTCAACTCGCCAATCTGTCGCGTCGCTGCCGGACGCAGGTTCGCACCCTCGGTGCATCCTCATCGTTCGATAGGTGGTTCTGATTTCATTGGCCTGANCGAGACAAGTCTCGGCATGCGTTTCACTTATGCTCGGCGTATCAATGCTTTCTACCGGGATGATTCGTCGCAGATCGGGATCCGATGTCGAAGCGAGTGCTGCCAAAGCATCGGCCGGAGCGTTGTCCCCTCTGGGGATTTTGATGAGCTCGAATTCGTCAAAACGTTTTGACAGAATCTTGACGACACCGAGGTAGGCTGCCATGGGCTCGCTTTTAGTGTCGTACTCGCTNCGTACTCGCCGCTGAACTGGTTGGTGACAAGCTGAGAGTCGCAAAAAGCTCGTATCCGTTTGATCTGCATTCCGTTAGCGAGCTTAAGCCCGGCGATGAGTGCTTCATACTCGGCGACGTTGTTGGTTGCTTGGAATCGGAGACGGAAGGATTGCTCCAAAATTTCTCCGGTCGGCGAAGTTAGTCGAATCCCTATCCCTGACCCAAGATGAGAGGATGCCCCGTCCACATGTAGGGTACACCGGGCATCTGACGGANTTGTCTCGTTCTTCTTCTAACTCATCGAGTCTATCCAAGAGCATCTGACTGTTGAGCGCGGTATTTTGAACGAGCATTGTTCGCCGGAGGCTCGAACTGCCGACCTCAGCTGGTGCCATCGCTTCCATCCCGTAGGCTAAGGAAAATGGGGTTTGGTTAGTGGACGTCTTGGGGGTTGTTCGGTAGGACCAAAGTACTCCATCAAGTTCGTCGGCCCAGGCACCCTTCTTGGCGTCTAGTCTTTTCTTAAGTCCATCGAGTATGGTTTTGTTGGTAGCTTCGGCCTGGCCGTTGCCTTGTGGGTATCGCGGCGTCGACTTGCTTAGTTTGATCCGCCATTTTGCACAAAAATTTTCGAATTGCAGGGAGATGAACTGTGATCCGTTGTCAGTGACTATTTCATATGGGAGACCGTGGCGACAGATTACGTATTTCCAGACGAAGAGTTGGACGTCCCTAGCTTTGATATTTGCGTAAGACTCGGCCTCGACCCATTTGGTGAAATAATCGGTTAGGACGAGTATATATCGCTTTTGTCTGGAAGTTGGTAGTGGGCCAATGATGTCCATCGCCCAGCGCATGAAAGGGTAAGGAGCTATTCCGGCTCGTAGGAGTTCAGTCGGCTGATGAATAATGGGGGCGTGTCGCTGGCATTTTTCACACTTGGCGACGAACTTTTCGCAGTCAGATATCATAGTTGGCCAGTAATGGCCGTGCTTCTTGATTCGTAGTGCTAAGGCTCGGCCACCTGAGTGATTTCCCCCAGCTCCTTCATGTGTCTCCATCATCACGCGTTCAGTGTCGTCGCCGTGTATGCAAAGCAAAAGGGCTCCTGACGCCGTCCATCGAAGCAAATGATCTTTCATCAAGGTGTAGTGGGCGGCTTTAGCCTTTAATCTCCGCTTAGCCCATTTGTCTGTCGGCACGTCGCCGTCAGCTAGGTATGCTCGGATTTCAACTCGCCAATCTGTCGCGTCGCTGCCAGACGCAGGTTCGCACCCTCGGTGCGACCTCATCGTTCGATAGGTGGTTCTGATTTCATTGGGCTGGTGGAGTGCGAGACAAGTCTCGGCATGCGTTTCACTTATGCTCGGCGTATCAATGCTTTCTACCGGGATGATTCGTCGCAGATCGGGATCCGATGTCGAAGCGAGTGCTGCCAAAGCATCGGCCGGAGCGTTGTCCCCTCTGGGAATTTTGACGAGCTCGAATTCGTCAAAACGTTTTGACAGAATCTTGACGACATCGAGGTAGGCTGCCATGGGCTCACTTTTAGTGTCGTACTCGCCGCTGAACTGGTTGGTGACAAGCTGAGAGTCGCAAAAAGCTCGTATCCGTTTGATCTGCATTCCGTTAGCGAGCTTAAGCCCGGCGATGAGTGCTTCATACTCGGCGACGTTGTTGGTTGCTTGGAATCGGAGACGGAAGGATTGCTCCAAAATTTCTCCGGTCGGC
>NC_025704.1:27129333-27162037 GCF_000633955.1 Camelina sativa | reverse complement strand
ATGCGAACGTTGAGATGTTGGTTTTGAGGAAGAGTATCAACTCGTTCCTCATGGTGGGTGTTATCTCTGTGCCGATATTTACGCATCGTTTCTTGTCGTTCTCGTCTAGGGTCACCTCCTCGACCGTGGCAACGCCCTGTTGGACGGCAGTCGGCTTTCCGTCTGTCGGTGACGTGCTACTGTCGCCGACCCGTTGCTTTGATTGCTATAAATTCTTTCCGGTGCGAAGCTTGTGCTCGATCAGGAAACAGGCCCGTGCGGTTTGCTGATTGCCACGCAGTGTGTATATTCCTTTCGAAGTTGGGAACTTAACGCACTGATGATATGTTGACGGGACGGCTTTCATCTTGTGGAGCCATGGGGTTCCGAGGATGATGTTGTAGATCGTTGGCTTGTCGATGATCGCGAACCGGAAGTATCTGGCTATCCCCCCAACGAAGATTGGTAAGGTGATGGTGCCGACGGACATAAGATGATCCCCGTCGAAGCCCGTTAAAGAGTGACATTCTGGCATAATGTCCCGTTCGCCGACTTCCATTTTGGCCAACACGTCTCTGAAGATGACGTTGACTGAGCTTCCAGTGTCGATCAATATTCTCGTCACCTCACTTTCTCCGATCAAGAGTTCGACGACCAATGGATCGTTATGCGGTAAGTCCAAACCTTCTAGATCTTTTCCGTCGAAGGTGATTGGCATGCCTTCAGCCTCGAACCTTGTCGGCCAAGATTTCGTCATTTCAGCTTTCTTAGTATAATCTCTGATCGCTCTGACCGAATCGTTGCATCCGGCTAGCCCGCCCATTATCATGTTTATTCGTCGTATCGTCGGAGGGCGTTGGTCGGGCTTGCGGTCTGTATGCGGTCGTTTTTCGTTACCGCTGTCTTCGCGCCGTTCGGTGAGTAGGTTCTGAATTTCCATTTCGTCTTCGCTTTGGTCGGCTAGTACCTTTGAATCCTTGACGAATTTTCGAGCGATATATTCGGTGCGCTTGGCGTCACTTCGTCCAGGTCGGGTTGTCTTGCTTCTGTCGGGCTCGACGACTATTGGCCCTTTCTTGTATCGCTCCATCAAGACGTTCTGGAGGTAGTGACACTCGTCAGTTGCGTGGGTGGTACTCTGATGGTAGTCGCAGTACGGGGTTGCACTATTTTCACCTCCCTCTTTCCGTATGTACTTGTTTTCGCCGATCGCAAAGGTTCGGCGAGTTCGATCTTGGTTTTTGATGAAATGTTGTCGAGGCTCGACGTAGTCAACCTTTGGAGCCGCGGCTACTGGCTGTTTGGGTATCGCACTTGCCTCCGAAGAATGCTTCTTAGCATTGATAGCTTTCTCTTCCTCGAGCCCAATGTGTTTTGCAGCTCGGAGTAATGCCTCGGCTACGGTCTCGACATGCGTTAAAGACAGCTCTTCCTTGAACCGAGATTCATACCAGAGCGCATTTCGAAGTGCGACAATTGCGGCAGCGTCCGGAATTGAAATGTTGACGTAGACTTCCTTGAATCGCCCTATAAAGGACCGAAGCGATTCTCCCTTGTGCTGAGTTAAGGCGTATAAGTCGGCATGGGAATTCTTATCCTCGAACAAAACAGAAAACTGCTTCAAAAATTCGGTTATCAACTCCCTGATACTATCGATTGATCCGGGTGGGAGTCTCGAGAACCAGCTCAATGCGGTTCCTGTTAGATGCTCGGCGAAAACTTGACAAGCTCCAGCGTCGTATTCCGCCGGGCTGAACTGTAAAGGGCCGAGGGCTACGCCAAAGGTGAGTAAGAAATCTCGCGGGTCGACTGTTCCGTCATAGTGACCCAACCGTGGCTTGACTGCCCGTCTGACCGTCGTCGTAGCGAGTCTCCGAGAGAACGGAGTTCGCTGTGTTGCTTCGAGCATAAGTCCGACTTGGGGTGCCTTATCCGTTGCTTTTTGAATCATTGCGGCCATTTCTTTCATTTGCTCTTTGATTTCTTTTAGCTCGGCGTCCTTCGTTAGATCGGTTATGTCGTTATTTCGCTCGATAGGGTGCTGGGCAAGATTACGTCCTAACCCGCTGGTTTGCACATACGGCCCTGGCGTTGTTCTTACCGAGGTGAAGTTCACTGGGTTGAGCCGAGCGTTGTTGAGATGGTTGATTTCATCTTGCGAGTTAAACTGTGCCGCAGTGAGTGCATCCAAACGGTTATTTGTTCGCTCTTCCTGCTGGTCAAGGCGTGTTAAGATTCCTCGGAACAGCTTGTCGATGCTAGAGACGGGCTGGTTGTCGAGCAAAGAAAGTTGTGTCGGCGCCTGTGGTGCCTCTGCGGTCGCAGGGGTCGTCAAATTTGTAGCTATGACGAAGGTCTCCGGACTTTCTACTGTCACGGTCTTTCTTGGAGCGTCCGGCGTGGGAAGGACTGTCTGCTCCGCTTGATCCGTTGCCGGGGTGATCGTTCCCCCCGACGAGCTTGCTTCTTTGCTTCTTTCCTTGTCAATTACTGTCATCTCGTCCAGTCGGTGTAGGTCCGTTCTTCAATTCTTTAGAAAACTTTGACTTGGCTCCCCCCTACCTGGCGCGCCAAATTGTTGATGTCCCTTTCGGTCACAATTAGTATGTTTAGTTCGGTCAAAGAGGGTCGAAGTTCTCTTCTATTATATTGATGTCGAAACACAAAAGACGGGCTACAACGCGACTTAAACGGGTTACAAAAATAGACGAGGATGATAGACGAGCTGATATCTCGTCGATTCTCCGAGCTATGAGCTTAGAACCGTTGTCTTTTGCTTGGACGAGCAAGGCTCTTGTACTTGTTGTACGAATTCTCCTGCTTTTTCTCCGATCCCTTTTCTAAAGGCCGTACGCCCGTATTTATAGGAAATCGTGTCGGTTCGTCTAGGAAAAATACTATAATACCCTTTTCTCTCGAAAGGGATATTTATGAGTTTTTTCCTGGGCCGGACCCTTTTGTTGGGGTTAGATCTACCCCTAACATTAAGGTATTCATTATTCACAACATTCAATTACGTTTAAACATTGAGAGGTTAAAAGCACAACTTGTACATATATATTCTCTGCCGGAAAAAAAATAATCTGAAATATTCTCTGATTGAGGATTACCTGTCGGCTAACTCTAATTCTTGTTATATCTTATTCTCACCTCCCAAAGTGCAACAGGATAATATATAAAGAAGAAAATTATATTTTCCACTAGAAATATTAGAATTCTGTTATGAGAGTTGTCATTTGCAACACAAAAACGGCCAGAAGAGCTTTCCCCAAGAAAACAGAAGCCATATGATGAAACTCAATCTGCCAATCAAGTCCCTAGCTACTTTTTCGCACCCAATAGGCCAATTGTAATACGTCGATACCCTCGATTATAATTATTATTTTTTTCTATTTTTTTCTTATTCTTTTCTCTCAATTTATTCGACCAAATTGGAACTTGCAATATTCTTTTTACTTTAATCTACTCTGAAACACATATATATCACAACTAAAACGAATTTGAAAAAATATACTCTCTGATAGTTTCATGTTTTAAAAGTTTTTTAAGTCCTTAAAAGATTGATTATGTAAATATTTTTAACAATTATCCTACCATATTAATTGAGAAGTATAATATTAAAAGTGTAAACATTTACATTGGAATGCCAATAGAAAATAGTATAAGAAAAATAGAGGATCATTAAAGATAATTAAGACAATTTAACTAGGGTAGATAAAAAAATAGTGTATTAAAAATAAGATAATTAGAAATTTCCATTCGGTTAAACAACTAAGAATCGTACAGATATTATCCAGTTTTATACAGATTTTTTTGGAAATAATCTCTGAACAAATAATATTGTCGAAACAAAAAAATCTCTAAACAAATAATATGATTGTAAGTAGACTGGATGAATTGCTAATAATAAAAATAATAAAAAAAATATTTCAAATTTAATTCAAAGAAAACGTCAGCCCACGATTTAACGTAGGTTAGTACCTAGTTATGAGTAATAATAATCAATAGGGTATATTTTAGGCAAAGAAACTGAAATGTTTCAATGACTCTATAATTATTTTATTTTGTTAATTTTTCAGTAGAGAAAAAGTAACAAAAGTAGATTTAAAAAAAAAAGAGAAATAGAAACGCTCCAAGGCACGGTAATGAAGACTCCTTTTCTAACCATGCCTTCCGGCGCCGGTGAGACCTATGATCGTCAGCGTCGGGCGGTGACAAATCTTTCTAATCTTTCTCGAATCTTCTTAAGCTTTGCTCTTCTAGTTTGTTCTAGTTCCACTTCCCTTTCCCTTAAAAATCCAACTGAAACTTTGAAAGGAGTTTGCTTCTCAAAGGTCCCTCTACACGACGGAAGGGTATTTTGTTGCCCTACAAGCACCAATCTGAATAAGATCTTGTGTGCGACCCGCTCTTGAACCCGACAGTAACAACTCCTCACCAGTCCAGCTGCTCCTTATCGCATACATCTGGGCAAGGTCCTACTGCTTCACCATTTGGCTCAAGATCTGGACTAGCACCGATATCATCTTTGTTCCCTTCCCACTGGATCTCATTAATGGCGGGAATTTTTCTTGGACCATCAGATGTGCCCCTTCCAGTGAGAATACCGACGGCACACAGTGAGCTCAACAGCTGGCGGATGGTCCTTCTAGGTATTTCACCGTCGAATGTCATTCCGACCGTACAGAACGGCGGCGACCCCTTTTCTCATCACTCAACAACAACAACCCTAGACTTTGCCAAGATGGGCTTCAATTACCCTCTTGGTCCATCTACCTCCCTATGGCCCATATCCATGTTTAAACCCTTAAAAGTCCTGTTTAGTTTATCTAAGAAACGTGCTTGCGTGATAGTGGAGAGAGTCTCCCATTCGGTGATAGGAGCATTGTTTTTAGAGAAGACTAGATTATTCAACTCTCGAAACTTTATGTATATTGGATTTTACTTGTCACCGGATGGAACCTTTTTGATATATTCTTGTGGAGTCGTAATTTTCTCGACCATGGGACGTGATGCGCAGGAAGTTTCCCTGTTATATGGTCCTGTATCAAGTCTAAATCTTCCAAGATCCGCTGTTGATAGGTTTATACCCTGGTTAGTGATGCAAGTTTTGTAACCTTCCTGGCTCCTACCCGACATTGGAACTCTAGCTGTAGAACTCCTCTACCTAGGTCTGGTTGTAGTAGATTAACATCAAGACCAATTTCTCTAGTTCCGGTCTCAGCTTGGTCAAGTCAAGGTTTCCTCGGTAGAGGAACTGTGATGTCTTTGGAATTGCTTGATATATATGTTTGTCGAGGCCGGTTGATTAAGGTTCCTTGGAAGTATGCTATGTGTAATGCTAAATCTGAACATGTACCACCAGTTTGGTTGCATCTGTTGCTTATCCACATTGATCCCTTTGATCACATACCACCACTAGATCGCAAGCTTGGGTTTGATTTCATACCTCAGGACCAAACAGGCTACAAGATTTGTGTGGAATTCCTTAACCTCCATGGTCATGAGCTTCATGTGAGGGAGATGGTTTGATACCCATCACACAAGAATCCCGATTGTAGCAGCCTCTAGAAATAAGAGGTTTGATCCTAAAAGCTGGAAGGACTCTGTCCCTATTCTCTTGAGCCCTCTAAAGTTGGCGAGAAGCGCCTTAAGTGTTCCCCCTGTGGAGCACCCTTCTTCAAGCTCGATTGCGTTATCCGCTAGAGCCACTTGTGACCACTCGCTGGTCAAGGATCTCGTGAAACTCAGCTTCAAAGACGAATCCGTGGCCCCAACAGATTTTTCAACTATTGCTAAGCTTGGTAAAATTGGAAAACTCATGGAGCTCTTACCCTTATCTTCCCTTGATTATCTTGTATCTTGTTATTGTGTACTTTGCTGTATGAACTCACCTCTTTTGAGGATTTAAGTTTAATGGAAGATGTTTGACAACAAAAAAAGTATATTTTAAAAATATGATTTTACTTTTTTTTACCAGAAAAATGAATCATCACACATACATGAGATGATCATAAATAAAGAGAAATAAACCATCAGAAAAATATATAATTAATTAATCATAAATTTTTTATATTAATATGGATAATCCTAAACATTAAACTATAAGAGACATATAGAGTATTAAGATAGACGAGTAAAATAGTTTAATACTTTACAAGAAGGAGATCTTAAAATAAATATAACATCATTATTATCTATGACAGTGTAGTAATCTCACCATCTAACGTATCTGTAAGTCTTCTTTCTTTAACATTTTGTAATCCTACCAATTTTTAATCCTGTAAAGCTTTTTGAACCAAACCCAACTTGGAAGAATCCCTTCCCTGCTAAACCGTACAACACCTAAGAATTTCTCTCCCCCACCTGTTTTACTCCGCTACGCTCAACTATAGATAAGAGAATCCCATACCATCAGAAAGGAAAGGGTCTTGAAAGAGGTTACTCTCCACCCCCAGAAAGCGAATATGAGATACTGAACTTGATACATATGAACTGATTCAACCAAACTCCTTAACCCTTATTGGACACCTCACAAACCCTTCGGTCCAAAGACTCTGGTCTTTATTCCCTTTTCTCTCCAACAGATAGAACCTTAGAGAATAAGCAACTGAAGCAGATCTAGACAGAGGATGTTTTCAGTTTAGCTTCGAGTTTGAAGAAGATATGCAAAAAGTGCATGATAACAGGCCATGCCATCATGACCAGTGGATGGTCATCCTGCAGAAGTGGGAGCCCATTATCTATGACTCCTTCCCATCCATGATTCCCTTCTAGATAGAGCTCCAACGTCTCCCAAAGCATTACTGGCAACTTGACATGTTAAAAACAATTAGTAAGGAACTTGGAGAGTACCTAGATATTAAAACAATTGGTAAGGTACTTGGTGGTCTCCTCCAGACCAAGAAGACCACCACTAGAGAAAGAATCGTCAAATCCAGATCCCCAAACTCCTCCTCCTCCTCCTCCTCTAAATCTATTACCTATCCTACCACTCAATGTGGGATCTCTCCCACCTGTTATAACTACAAAAGACTAATTACTAGGTGAGCTATGAGAAGTAACTGTCCATTATTGTTATGTGATTGTTCTGTTGGCCAACTAAGAGTGCAGCCAAACGAGAAAGAGTTATCCAAGGCAAAGCTAGACAACTTATGAGTACTACGGCTGATAGAATCATCGCCTTTGCGGTCTCCTTTGTCCAAAATGCTTCCCCACCAATTGTTCCCCAGGGGATCTAGCCTCAGATTTAGGGAAAAAGACACCTCTAGAGGATCCTTCACAAGCAAAAGAAACTGAAATTATCACCAAAGAGAAAGGGGAAGACCTCCACTGGCAAAACCACCAACAAAAACTCCCCTCAGACTTAATGAAGTCAAGCGCCAAAAGAGGAACCTCATATAGAACTCCCCAAAGAAGATTAATGGCGCAAAGCAGAACCAAAAGCAACCTACCTCAAAAGCCGGAACAAGTAAAGGCAGAGCCCTAAGTGATCCATCCTCTTACCTAGGGGAGGCTTTCGCATCAAACCCTACTAAATCAAAGAGCCAAAACTCGTCAAACCCTAAGATCACTATAATAACGTCCTCAAAGAAAAGAAGGGGTGGATTTTCAGAATCCACCAACCACTCTTCCTAAGGTTTGTGAGCTAGAACTGTTGTGGGTTGGAGAACCCAATGACAGTCCAGAGGCTGAAGGACATAAAGAAGAAAGTATGTCCTAACCTTATTCTACTCAAGGAGACAAAAAACCAGTCGGATAGCGTCCTCCAATCACTCCAATGGATAGATTACCGCTCTCACCGCCTGGTTCCCCCCTCTCTCCAGGGGCGTGTGGTTTAGCATTTTTCTGGTAACGAATTATTGAGGTTGAGATACTAAGCTCTTGCCAAAGTATTATAGATACCAGAATAAAAGCCAAAGTAAGGTATTTTTACTCAAACGTTGTGTATGGTGAACCTAATAGATCCAAAAGGGTTGCGGTGTGGGAAAAGCTTACAGCACAAATGGATTCTGGATCGGCGCCTTGGTTTCTCACATGAGACTTTAATGATATTATCAATAGTAATGAGAAATATGGAGGCCATTCCAGACCAGAAGGATCTTTCTATGACTTGAGATCCCTCATGTTCACCTGTGACTTGTATGATCTTCAACATAGAGTAAATATTTTTATCATGGAGAGGAAAGAGATAGATATACATATCTGGTCAGATGCAGACTTGACAGAGCTATGGCAAATAGTGAATGGACTATTGCTTACCCTTCAGAATGTAGCGAGTACCTGTGGTTTGAAGGTTCTGATCACCGCCCCCTAGTATCCTCCTTTTATCCTGTTAAAAAGAAAAAAGTATCCAAAATCTCTCAAAATCATTGTTATGGATTTTTTAAATAAATATAACGTTATTAGATTAGGACCCGTGCTAGAGCACGGGTTGAAATTTATTTTATTTATATTGTAGTTTTTATATAAAATATAATTTATGTGATTGTTTTTAGAAGTTGTTGTAAATAAAAGTTAGGACCCGGGTTGAAATTTAGGACCCGGGTTAAAAGTGATTGTTTTTAAAAATTGATGTGGATAATATTAATTTTTGAGATTTTGTTGCCTATGTATGGTTAATTAAATATTCTGTGGAGATTTTTTTTTATAGAATATCCTTTCTAAAAGGATCTGAAATCGAGATTTAACTGATGGTTACAATCCATATAACCTATAATCTATCAAATAATCAAATAATTAATTTTATAACCCATATTATATAGTCTACAAAAAAGGTTGTGTACTTCTGTTTTATTATATAGGGGATGTTTTCAATAACAATTGATTTCATATGATTTTTAAAAATTGATGTTTGAATAACAAGAGATTTTAAGTGATCTCGATTAATTTTATAAAAATCTCATTTTTAATAACAGGAGATTTAGAAAGAGATTTTAATAATATATGGGGATATATTATCTAGAGTATTGCAAATCTTTATAAGGTATGTTATATAATTTTAAAGGTTTATAAATTTTTATTAAATATGTATATTGCAAATCTTTATTAAGGTATGTTATATAAGGTATTGTTAATCTTTGTAATTAAGGCATGTTATATAAGGTTATCTAAATCTTTATAAGGCATTGTATAGAGCCATAGAGGGTAAGACTCATCCAGTCATCGTTGACTTCGACTAATATAACGAATCTTCATTCTTCAACCATTAGATCACCACGATTAGTTAAGGTCTTAAGGATAGTCTTTTCCTATATTTTTGTGTTTTTGTTTTTCTTTATTTAACTTTCTTAAAAGGGTTTGAATTTGTTGCACTTTGTCTATTATAAATAGCCAGCCCATCAAACCCCTACAGAGCATTAGGGCTATAACATTCCATCAAGGCCATGAACAAGCTAACTTGTCTCTTCCCTCTCCTCTTTCTCATCCCCCTCTTAGCCTCATGTGCCGAAAAAAAACAGGTTCCTATTATTATTACTTGATTCTTTTCAGATTCAGAATAATCATTTCTACACTTTAATGTTCACTGATTCTCAATTCCAACTATGCCTTGATTTTCATACCCAAAAAAAAACGCTATGCCTTGATTTGTTAACATATGGGGTCATAATTCTTAGTCAATTCCTCACATTTTCATGTTTTCATCTTTTTTATTTTTTCGTAGGTGTATATAGTCTATTTTGGAGAACATAAAGGTGATAAAGCCTTACATGAAATAGAAGAACATCATCATTCTTATCTTCACTCGGTTAAAGAATCCGAAGAAGAGGCTAGAGCATCGCTCTTGTATAGCTACAAACATAGCATCAATGGCTTCGCGGCTGAGCTAACCCCGGACGAAGCCTCTAAACTAGAAAGTAAGTAAATAAATAAAAATAAAACCCGTCTGATATTTTGTTACGGCTAAAAAAGAGTATTAAGTAATAACTAAAACCCAATTCTGTTTTTTTTTGTAAACAGAATTGGCAGACGTTGTTTCGGTATTCAAGAGCCATCCAAGAAAATATGAAGCGCATACTACACGGTCATGGGAGTTTGTAGGATTGGAGGAGGAGGAAACCGATGACATTGATGCACGACCTCTAAAAAACGATGTAGATGATCGGTTTCGTGTCGGGAGAAAGTTTTTAAGGAAGGCCAAACATGGTGATGGTATCATCGTCGGTGTTCTCGACAGTGGTAAGTTAAGCTGTCTCTAGCTACTAATTTATTTAGAATATGATTGTTTCCTGTTAGTTATAAAATGAGAAAATAGATTTTCATTAACTAATTGATTTATTTTTGGGTAAGTGCAAGACTAAAAATTTGGATAACATGAGTGGAAAGAATAAAATTGTGGTTATTCATGTGAACCTTTGTGTTATCCTTACTTTGTATTTTCCTTTGTCTTCTGCTTCCTCACGCACGTCACATATAAGCGCCGCGATAAGAGCCATAAAATTAGTTTTCACAAATAAGATAATACTATTATTGTTTTGGATTCTGAGAATAATCACTGTTTTCTTTGATGAGAACGTACACCAAAACTTAAATGGACCTAACTCCAACGTTGATAGTTGAATTATTACGTGACTAGAGAAAAATGAATTGCGTTACGGTCAAGAATTCAAGATTCAAGGAAAATTTTGTAATTTATCTTTTTAGAATCGTTAGTTGCATCTCATTATTATATTAATCCATCATTATTGAGAGAATGGATTTTTTTTTTTTTTTGGGGAAATAAAAAAAAGGTGTGTGGCCAGAATCAAGGAGTTTCAGTGACAAAGGAATGGGACCTATTCCAAAGTCATGGAAAGGAATCTGCCAAACCGGAGTTGCTTTTAACTCTTCTCACTGTAACCGGTAAGAGATATTTTTCCTATCTTTTTTTTTCTCTTAGAAAATCATAGTAAATCTTCATTGATTTACTAAATATGTTGATTTTTAAGCTGCATAGCATATCTATAATTTCTATGTTTTGATTATCAAACAAATATGTAGAGATTCTTTTGATATATAGGATGTTGGCATCTGCATATCTACATATTCTATAACTTAAATCACGATATTTAAATCTAAAAAAAGCCAAATACATAAAACCAGAAAATTACAAATTTTAGCCAAAAAACACAGACACCATAACTAGAACATGTATGTATGAATTATAGGTCGGAAATAGATTAAAAGTAAACTATACGTCCACCAATTGGTTCTTTAGCAAAGATCCAAAGAACCTCATGCTTGCTGCAAGAATCTTCTTTTTATATATGATGATGTGATATGTTGTTCTATATTGATCATTAAATCCCTTTACATATATAGTTAAAAATTGTATAATTATGTAGAATAAAAGTCTTAAGTTTTGACTGGTACAATGACAGAATTCTGAAAATTGTATCACGACTTTAATTTGTAGTAGAAACTCATACTATTTTTAGTATAACATAGATTTTTATTTTTTATTTTTCAAGATTTAGCAACATTTCCCACATACGGGTATAGTTTTGAGTTCCACTGTCCGAAACATTAGGTCACAGTCTCAATGTTTTGTTGGGTTGCGATAATTGATCACCAACTTTTAAGCTTGCGTATCATCATCATTCACGAGAGCCACCTTTAATATTTATTCTATTCTCTGTTAGCAATATAAAACTATTTATATACAATGAATTATTTTCCCTGGCAGACCCTGTAACTGTTCACTTATGTAAGCCTGCCATCAAAACCATACAAATAAAACTGATTTGAGAAAAGATATTTATATTGGCTATTTTCATGCATGAAACCGAAACTTTGATAATTAATTGTTATATGCTGCAAGCTTTGGTATTATATGTAAGGGACAAAAACTTATTTGCTTCTTTCTAGATAAAAATTGTACACCCGTGACTTCTCACCCTTGTTTGTTTTATCATCAATTCTTATGTTTGTAATATCAATGTGTGCCCGAGTTTACGTGTCTGCATATTTAGCTTATATTTTTGTTGGAGGCATCTCAAATGTTTAGAATAAATAGAGAACTAAATTTTATAAAACACTATTGAAAGTATATTACGTTCTCAAAATTATTATTGTGAGTCATTTGTATGAGTGATTATTCCATGCACTAATCATAATTAACGTAATGGATTTTTTCCACTAATTACAGGAAAATAATTGGAGCGAGGTATTACGTGAAAGGATACGAAAAATATTTCGGAGCGTTCAACGTTACAGCAAACAAAGACTTCTTGTCGCCACGCGATCCCGACGGACATGGATCCCACACAGCCTCTACTGCCGTTGGTCGTCGGGTCTACGGTGCATCAGCACTCGGCGGTTTTGCAATGGGCTCGGCCTCGGGTGGTGCACCATTATCTCGTCTAGCTGTTTACAAAGCTTGTTGGGCCAAGCCCAACGAGGAAAAAGTTGGCGGAAATGTCTGTTTACAAGAAGACATGCTTGCCGCGATCGATGACGCGATCGCTGATGGCGTTCACGTAATCAGCATTTCGATCGGAACGACCGATCCTTTGCCGTTTCAACAAGATGGAATTGCGATTGGAGCGTTGCATGCAATTAAAAGGAATATTGTGGTTGCGGCTAGCGCTGGGAATTCAGGGCCAAAGCCTGGGACTTTGTCGAATCCGGCACCGTGGATTATTACCGTTGGAGCTAGTACTCTTGATCGGGCTTTTGTTGGCGGCCTTGCTCTTGGTAATGGCTACACAATCAAGGTAATTAGACAACAACTAAAGATTTTAAAAAAGAGAGACAATTATGTGTTACATTTTTTGTATAATATATAGTTTATTTTTTGTTATGTAGACGGAGTCGATAACGGCATTTAAAATGGACAAATTTGCGCCTCTTGTTTACGCTGCTAACGTGGTTGTTCCCGGCATTGCATTGAACGATTCATCGTAAGATTTGCTCTCTTATTAATTTCGATCTTTGATCTTATTTAATTATATATTTGACTTAATTAACGATTTTATTTTTTCTTTGGTGAAGGCAATGTTTACCGAATTCACTAAGACCGGAGCTTGTGGCTGGTAAAGTGGTATTATGTTTAAGAGGAGCCGGTTCAAGAATCGGTAAAGGTATAGAGGTAAAACGAGCCGGAGGAGCCGGTATGATTCTTGGAAACGCCCCGGCTAACGGCAATGAAATTCCGTCGGACTCTCACTTTGTTGCGACTGCCGCTGTTACCCCAACCGTGGTCGAGAAAATTCTAGATTACATCAAAACCGATAAAAACCCGATGGCTTTTATTAAACCGGGGAAAACGGTTTACAAATACACAGCAGCTCCTTTGATGACCGGGTTTTCTAGCCGCGGTCCAAACGTGGTAGATCCCAACATTTTAAAGGTAAACTTCTTCTTGTTTTGTCTAATTCAAACAAAACCGAAATGAATCATAACCGGAATTAACCGGTTTGATAATTCTTTTTTTGCGGATGTAACAGCCGGATATTACCGCACCTGGACTGAACATACTGGCTGCATGGAGCGGAGCAGATTCACCAAGCAAAGTTTCAGTAGATCAAAGAGTTGCAGATTTTAATATTTACACAGGAACTTCAATGTCTTGTCCTCATGTTTCTGGTGCGATTGCTCTTCTCAAAGCTATTCATCCTAAATGGAGTAGTGCTGCTATAAGATCTGCTCTTATGACCACTGGTAAACAAAAAACTCATCGTTAATTGCGTTGGTTCGGTTTAGCTAAACCGAAATCTTTTAAATTGTATTTTGGATTTATCTAAATTTTTGTAAATTTTTTTCTTTGTTAGCTTGGATGACTAACGACGAGAAGAAACCAATCCAAGACGTTGATGGTTTACCCGCAAACCCATTTGCACTTGGGTCAGGACATTTCAGACCAACCAAAGCTGCAGACCCCGGTTTAGTCTATGATGCATCATACCGAGCTTACCTTCTCTATGGCTGCTCAGTTAATTTCACCGATATTGACCCGACATTCAAATGTCCTAGTAAAATCCCTCCCGGTTACAATCTCAACTATCCGTCCGTCGCGATCCCGAATCTAAACAGGATGGTGACCGTTAAAAGAACGGTTACAAATGTTGGAATTGGTAACTCGACAAGCACATACTTATTCAACGCTAACCCACCATCAAGTGTTTCGGTTGAGGCTATACCGAATGTGTTGGTCTTTAACCGGATTGGTCAGAAGCAGCGGTTTAAAATCGTGATTAAACCACGGACGGACCTGGTGTTGAATGCGACTGAAAAGGGTCAATACCAATTTGGATGGTTTAGTTGGACAGATAGTGACCATGTTGTGAGGAGTCCAATTGCTGTTTCCTTAGCTTGATTGTTGTTTGCTTAATTGGTATTTTTGGTTTGGATTTTATAGCGGTCAAAAGTGAAAGAAATAGAAACTCTTTTTTCTAATCACTCTATAGACTCCATTTGTTTAATAAATCAAAGAAGCATTGTCATCGTTGTTACTTGTGAAGCTGGTAGAAGAAGAAACCACGTATCGTTGTTACTCACGAGTTAAACAAGAAGCTTAACCAATAACCACTATGGTTACTTGTAATATATTAACAAACTAATAAAAATAAAAATATTTAGAAATGCCAAAAATTATGTGATGCCAAACACGGTGTGGTCTCTTGACAAAATTTCATAAGTGATGCAAGATAAGTTCTTCATAACTAAAATTCATTTTACACTTTTAATTTTTGGGTTTATAGTTGATATACTAAGCTCAATTAAATGTATTAACATAGTGCTTTTAGTTTTTTTTTTTCCGTGACAGTGCTTTTAGTTTAGTACGTAGAAATATGAATATGTATATATTTTCTTAAAACTAAAAACGAATTATTAATTATGAATTAAATTAAAAACTAAGGCTAAATAAAGAAAATATATTACATGTTCAAATTATTCATCATCTTCTCATGTACTAACGAATTATGATTTAAATTAAAAACTACGACTAAAAATAAATAAAATTTAGTACATATTCAATTACTCATCTTTTCATGTCATACAAACGGATGATGTTTATTTAAAGTTTTTTGTAATATAGGACCATAATAATGTTTATTTAAAGTTTTGATATTTATCGATATTTGAAAGTTTTATTTATGGTTTGGATTGGATTCGGGATGACCTGTAAGAATTAGACTTCAGAATCTTAGAGACATAATTTTTTTGGAATCATGGCTCTTTCAAAATATATTGTCTTTGAGTTTTTTGCGTTTCTTGAATAATACACAATAAAATTATGGCTGAATTCAAAAACAATGACACACTTATAAAATGTTTTATTAGTGTGGAGGGATTCCCAAAACGAATATGTTTAATGATACTATATTTTTCCACTTTTTGAACTTAAATTGAACCAGAATTAGATCAAAGGCCAACTGAATCCAACCGTACATACATCGAATCGAACTGTTATTAAATAAACTCCCATTTACTTTTGTGCCCATATAGTTACCATTATGAAGTTGAAATTTTTTATATACAAGTACTTTAAGATAAAATAATATAAATTTTTAAGTATTTATTTTTTATTTTTTTGTAAATTAGCATGAAGTATGGTTATTTTTGGAAAATGATATAAAGTTTAAGATCCAAGTATTTAATGAAAAATTAGAATATTTCTAATTTTTGAAATATTCAAGTTTTCTAATTTACAAGTAATTATCTTTGTTCAAGTTTTCTAATCTAAGAGGAATTATCTTTACTCAAATGAATTATCTTTCCTCAAAAACACATAGTCACATATCTTTACTCAAAGGTTAGCAAACCTTTTTTTAATGTCTTTTATACTCAAACCCCCAGATACTAGGGAATGGTATATGAAAGTGATATATATTTAAAACCTTACTAAGAAAAATACCCAATCAAATTTGTATCTAGATTCTCGGTTTTCTCTTCCTTAATTTAAGTTTTTTTTTTTTAACAAATTGTTACAAATTATGTAAGATTGTCGATTTTCTTTTTCTTTTTCTTTATTGAATAATACTGAAATGCCTAGAATATTCCATACTTATATCCCACCCAATCTTAGGTAAATGGATTTTCAGAAGATCATGTAGTATCGTAAAATAATACAAAATTTCAAGAAGAACTAACTCAGTATATATAAGATTTGATAAATTAATTTATTATCTAGCTAGCATTTATCTTATGAAAAAACGATCGATCGAACCTCCATAATTTGGTTGCACCATTTTAATTCATTTTTTTTTGTCGTCACATTTTGTTGTTCTTTGCTTGTCTACTATAAATAACCCATCAAATACCTAGTAAAGCTAGGGCAGTAATAACATTTCACCGGAAAACAAAAAGAATGAATATTAAGGCCATGAGACTAATTTTTCTCTCCCTTCTCCTACTTCTCATTCCTCTGTTAGCTTCATGCACTAAAGAGAAACAGGTTAATTTTTGGTGTTCACATTTATTCTATCCTTTGATCTCTTCAACACTTTAATATGCAGAGAATATCAATTCCAAATATGCATTGAGTTTGTTACGTAGGCTGTTCAAATCCCATATCATTTCCAATTTAAATATTCAAATTCATTATTTCTTAAGTTATCTTCTGATCACATCTCCATTTTTTTGGTGTTTAATATGTAGGTGTATATTGTTTATTTTGGAGAACATAAAGGTGATAAAGCATTTGATGAAATTGAAGCTCATCATCACTCTTATCTTCAATCCGTTAAAGAATCCGAAGAAGATGCCAAATCTTCGCTATTGTATAGCTACAAACATAGCATCAATGGCTTCGCGGCTGAGCTAACAGCGGACCAAGCCTCTAGACTCAAAGGTACGTAAATGCTAAAACAAACTCAAATTATATATTTTAATATATGCCTCAAAACTCAATATCATACATAGTTTTTTCTGTTCTTATATAAAGGACTGAGAGGAGTTTTATCGGTATTCAAGAGCAATCCAAGAAAGTATAAGCTCCATACGACAAGATCATGGGAATTTGTAGGGTTAAAGGAGGATGAAGGCGAAGATTATCGTGGTGATGGTAATGGTCGACGTCACAAATATGATATGAATGACCGGTTTCGTGTTGGGAGAAAGTTTTTGAACAAGGCAAAACACGGCGATGGGGTCATAGTTGGTCTTATCGATAGTGGTAAGTTTCTCCACAAATTAGATTATTTTTTCATGATCTTTGTTATTTTCATAAATTTTCATTTTTAAATTTTGAAACTAAAGCTTTCTAAGAAGTTTATTTTCCATATCTTTCACCAAATATTTTCTGCTAACAAAAATATCTTAACCATAAAAATAGATAAATTCGGTTACCAAGTATTTAGTTTGTTGGTGGGTTTTCATATACATTTTAATTTCTTTTTTTTCTCATTATTTTCCATATATATTTTATGTTCGTTAACCATTTTGAATAAGTAGTTCATACTTTGTCGTTATCTCTTAAACCATGCATGCAAAATAGATAAAACTCGGTTACCAAAATCTTTAAAGTATTTAGTTTGTTGGTGGGTTTCCATATCTAAATAGTACGTAGAGTAATGTACACCTGAGAATAATCAAAATGTTCTTTTGAATGAAAAACATATACATACTATACCCCACTCTATCTCTTTGGACTTCACACCTCACTTAATAGTTCGTTTATGAACGTAACTATAAAAAAGGGATTGTGTTTATCGTTTACGAGATCATGTTTCAATGAAAAGATTGGTTTGATATTGTTGTAGTATTAATTTACCATTCCTAACTTGTTGTTATATAAATTAATAAATATATAATATGGTATAATTAATTGGGATAACGACAATTTGATTATTCCGTGGGGGAGATAATAGGGGTGTGGCCAGAATCAAGGAGTTTCGATGACAAAGGAATGGGACCAATTCCAGAATCTTGGAATGGAATCTGCCAAACCGGAGTTGCCTTCAATTCTTCCCATTGTAATCGGTAAGAAAACTTATTTATTTCTTTTGTAAAGAAATATCTTCATTAATTTACTTAAGTATAATAATGAAAACTTTCTTACCTTCAACATGAACAATTTCACCAAAAATCTCAAGAAGCCATTTGATCAAATAAACTTACAAATTTCTGATTGACATTAGTCTAATTGTATAAATATATATGCACACTAGTACATGTATGATANGCCAAAAAAAAAAAAAAAAGAGTACATGTATGATATATGTGCTGAGGAATTAACTTATGACTCATCATTTGACCAAAAGTTTTTCTTAAAAAATAAATAGTCTCCTAATATGTGCACTAGTTTAGTTTGATACCACAAAATAACCAGTTACGGTTATCACTTTTAGACTATCAAATGGAGTATTTTAGAAAGCGTTATTATTACAAATGATGCTCATCAGATTTTATCGTCATTAAATCACAGGAAAATTATCGGAGCAAGGTACTATGCAAGAGGGTACGAGAGATATTACGGACCGTTCAATGCCGAAGCTAACAACGACTTCTTGTCTCCACGCGACGCCGATGGACATGGTTCCCACACAGCTTCAACCGCTGTTGGTCGCCGAGTAAAGGGTGTTTCTGCCCTCGGCGGTATCGCAATGGGCACTGCTTCAGGCGGCGCTTCACTAGCTCGTCTCGCCGTTTACAAAGCTTGTTGGGCGATTCCAAACGCTGAAAAATACGTCACAAACACTTGTTTTGATGAAGATATGTTGGCTGCGTTTGACGATGCGATTGCTGATGGCGTCAATGTTATTAGTATTTCGATTGGAGCGGTTGAGCCGCAAACGTATTTAGAGGATGGAATCGCGATAGGAGCGTTACATGCTGTTAAGAGAGATATTGTTGTTGCGGCAAGTGCAGGAAATGATGGACCCGCGGGGGAAACTCTGTCGAATCCAGCTCCGTGGATTATTACCGTCGGAGCTAGTAGTCTTGATCGGTTTTTTGTCGGTGGTCTTGAACTTGGTGATGGCTATAAATTCGAGGTAATAAACTCAACATTAAAATATGTTACAAGTTACAACTTATTATTCTTATCCCGATAAATTATTGTGAATTATGACTATCTGAAATTTGGTACGTAAATAGGGTACTATATATATATATATATATATGCATTTTGGGTTATGGTTCAGTTTGAGGGTTTTGAGGTTTAGTTTTAGAGTTAACTAGGATTTATACGTTAGAGTTTCGGATTTATATATTATTATTCTATTTTTGATATAACTTTATATTATTTTTTCGATTAGTTAAAAGTTTTTATAAACTATATATGAAGTTAACATGAAGTTTTTAATTTTCTAGTCGGACTCATTAACGACACTAAAGATGGACAATTTTGCTCCTCTAGTCTATGCTCCTGACGTGGTTGTTCCCTGGGGTTCAAGGAACGAAGCATCGTAAGTTTTTTTTTTTCCTTTTTATTATTATAAGAAGTTTAAGATTTATTTGGACTAATTCATTTATTTTTTATTTTTTTGTGTGGTGAAGGCTATGTTTACCCAATTCACTTTCACCGGATCTTGTAAAAGGTAAAGTGGTATTATGTTTGAGAGGTTTCGGTTCAGGTTCAACGATTGGTAAAGGTCTTGAGGTAAAACGAGCCGGAGGAGTCGGTATGATATTAGCAAATTCTCGGGATAACGATGCGTTCGACGTTGTGTCTCATTTCGTACCGACTGCTTTGGTTTTCTCATCCACGGTCGATAGGATTCTCGATTACATCTACAATGACTATGAACCCGTGGCTTTCATCAAACCAGCAGAAACAATACTTTACCGTAACCAACCAAAAGATTCGTTTTACCCATACAAACCGGCTCCTTTTATGACTAGTTTCTCTAGTAGAGGCCCAAATTGGGTAGATGCTAACATTCTAAAGGTAAAACTCTTTTGTTCTTATGACTTCAATTTTTTTCTAACTCTAATACATAACCCTTTTTATGGGGTTTTACAGCCGGATATTATCGCGCCAGGATTGAATATATTGGCCGCATGGAGCGGGGCAGATTCGGCGAGCAAAGATTCGATAGACCAACGTGTTTCAGATTATAGTCTTGACTCAGGAACTTCTATGGCTTGTCCTCATGTTGCTGGTGCAATTGCCCTTCTCAAAAGCATGCATCCCACATGGAGTAGTGCTGCTATAAGATCTGCCCTCATGACCACTGGTAACAAAATTTTCTGGTTCAAAATAACTAAACCGAACTGATGATTAGAAGTATCCAATCCGGTTTTCGATTCATTTTCAGTTTGAAACCGTTGGTTTAATACTTTTTGGTCCGGCCAAATATACAACTAAACTGATGAATTGTTTTATTGTAGCTTCGATGACCAACCAGGACAACGAACCAATCCAAGACTATGACGGCTCTCCCGCGAACCCATTTGCGCTTGGGTCAGGACATTTTCGACCAACAAAAGCTGCGTCTCCCGGTTTAGTCTACGATGCATCATACGGATCTTACCTTCTCTATTGCTGCTCGGTTGGTTTAACCAATATTGATCCGACGTTCAAATGTCCTAGTGAAATCCCTCCCGGTTATAACCTAAATTACCCTTCAATCTCAATTCCATACCTCATTGGGACAGTGACCGTCACGAGGACGGTCACATGTGTTGGACGATCAGCTAATTCAACAAGCGTATATGTCTTTAAAGCTCAACCACCGTTTGGTGTCAATGTTAAGGCTGAACCGAATGTTTTGGTTTTCGATCGTATTGGTCAGAAGAAGCAGTTTAACATCATTTTCACGACAAATCCATACGAGTTTACAGGTGAGGCTAGGAGGGATCGATATCGGTTTGGATGGTTTAGTTGGAGCGATGGACATCATGTTGTGAGGAGTCCAATTGCTGTTTCATTAGTTTGATTACTGCATGCTTTGTTTGCTTGTTTAGGGTATTTTAATTAGTTGTTTAGACTCTTTTTTTGTGTGGCTTTAGTTGTTTCAAAATTATATTATGGTTGATTTTATTGGTTTTTATTCATTATTGGGATAATTGAAAGAGATAAATTTTCTGATAATTTATCTAGCTCTCATTTTAATTTCTCAATACAAATTGTTCTTTTTTTGTGTGCTACAAAATACTAAACCTGCCAAAGATGATCCGATCCATGTACATGTTTCAAAGGCATCCATATATCTAGTTCTACAACATTCCAAGAATTAAAAAAAATTTCAATCTTCAAGATGATATATATCGTGTTACCTCGTTTCATGAGTTTGTATTAGCACGACTTGCCTCGCACAATTCGTCTGTTAACTAACGACGCCACGCAATCGCAGCAGAAAGGGACTGTTGTGTTGTGTTGTGTTGGACCAAAAACAAAAACGTGGCACTAAAGAACCCTAAAGCTTGTAATGTGACACGTGGATGGATATGAGTGGTTAAAACTGGATTTAAGCGTGTAACCGCGTACACGCGTGACGTTAAGGTTGAAAACGCGTAGTGCGTTTCCTCCGGACGCGGCGCTCTGGTTGTGTTTTATGGCTTTACACCGACTTCAGCTTGTATTTTCCTAATCATTGTGTTATTTTGTTGTTGGAGATACTCAATAAATTAGATGATCAGATCTTCATTAATAATTAAGATTCTCAATTGATAATTGAAAAAAAAAAGGTTGACAGAAAAGTTTCATGCAATATTTATAAAACAATAATTCATAGTCAAGTCAACAATTTTATATATAGAGTGCATTCAGTTAATGACTATAGATTAAATATCAAAATAGTTGTTTATTTTTTAAAATCTTTTTAACAAAAAAAAAAGTTAAAATATTTTTGTTAATAAAAATACCTATATATGATGATTAAGTAATAATTACTTAATATGAATTCAAAGCATTCTTGTAACATTTTGAAGATTATGGTAAAAGAAAGTGTAAACTTATGTTATTCTTCCTTTTTAAAATTTGTAAACAATGAAAATCATAATTACACAACGATACTTAATGAATAAAATCAAAATAATTAATTATACACGGCAATGAAATTTTGAGTGATGATGAAGAATCAGATGAAGCTACCACGTATTCACCCAAAGATATCTTAATGACGACATCACATTTGAAATACTAGATTTGCTTATACGTACACGTATTCAAACAAAAACACATGTACATTTACATTTCTATACGTAGAGCTTACGTGTGTATATAAGACATAAGATTCTCTATTCCAACATATGTGTCTCAATCGGTCTATAAATTTCATTTTCTCTCATTGTTATCTTTTCTTCTCCATCCTCATCGATCATAATATCTCTCTTAACATTCTTTTCTTTTTCATATTACGATGATGTCCGAAGAATATCAAGAATCAGACATTATATTTTCCGACCAAACCGTATTCCCAAACTATAACCAAGAAACTAAACTCTCTAACACTAGAAACGTCGAGAAGAGTAGAAGACGACGGGAGAGGGTGGAGAAAACGTCTCCGGTGAGAATCCCGACGAATAATTTCCGGTTTATGGAATGGGACACGGCGGAGGAAGATGAGGACAAGACTCCTCCACACGTTATAATCGAAAGAAGAATGAAAGAGCAAATAGCGTTTTCGGTTTGTACTCTTAAAGGAAGAGACTTGAGCCGTCACCGGAACTCCGTTCTTAGGATGACCGGATTTTTAGAAGCTTGATTTTTACTTAACCGTCACCGGAACTCCGTTCAATTTGTTTTATTTTCCATTAATTGAACGGTTTAGTGTTGGGAGATTTTTTTTTTCCCGGTTGGGTTTTGTATTGGATAAATCCCCAACATGTCTTTGTACTATCTTATTGAGTTATATTATTTGGTTACTTGAGAAGAGGAGAACCTAAAATATAATGTCAAGGTTAACTACTTAAATTTGGTTTTGAGTTTGTTTGCGAAGTAATTGGTTTCTTGGCTTATGGACTTTGTCTTTGGTCGCGTCCATTTGATTATGCAACTTGCTTGCTAACGTGAGCTGGATGTTAAATATATTTTTATGGTCTCACTTGGTAATACAAAAGTAAATAGGTAACCCTAAGAATAAAAATGTTTGATTCGTATTTGTTTGGCAATGCATATGTGTTAGATATATTTTACATATATCATGTGATGAAATCGATCCATTGGTAAATATTGTTTCGAGTGTATAAATTTATAATTCGAGTTTGTAACGAGTTAGTTGTCTATTAGTAGTTTTAGAAAACATTGTAACGTAGTCATTGTAAAATAATTTTCCGGAAATGTATATACTAGCAAGTTCTATATATCAAGTCATCTCAATGAAAGTTGAATAGTAGTAGTCAGCATTCAACAGTAGCTATGAGTTGGTCGTTCTAAATAAACAAAAGAAGGAATAATTAGTAAACAAAATGAATTGTAGAGTAATTAATTAATAAGTCTAAACTAATTAATAATTTCTTACTGTAAAGTTCGACATGTATTTGTTCTGCCAAGTTGAATCCATATGTGTGTACGTTGGACATATTTATTAAAGAAGGTTTGCATGTTTTAAATTCAGTTCATCGTCATTAATCATTTAGGCCAAAAACTTAAGGGACAATAATGTTCATCGAAATTTTATAAGAAAATAGTGAATCATCGTACAGACAAGACGATTCATGGCCATGTGGTTTCTGCCATTTTGATCACAATTGTTCTTTTTGGGATTCCTATAATTATAAGTTCTGTTGAATAAACAAATGGGTTATACATATTAGTACAACTTTTTTTATTTAATTAAAACATATATATATATATATAATTCATAATTCGACTTTGAATTTATAAAGTTATAAACACAATAATGGTTAGTATTTTTTTATTTCTTTTTCATATACTAAGAGAGTGTATTCAAACAATGATTTTGGAGGATTTGATAAGATTTAGAAAATTTGGAATTTTGATAGATTTCCGGAAAGTTAATACAGTAAAACCTCTATAAATTAATACTCTATAAATTAATAAACACTATAAATTAATAAATTTTACTGGTCCCAAGTCGGGCCAATGTAAAAAATAATAAAATTCGATAAGATAATAAGATAATAATTTTTTTGAAATCTCCTTGTAAAATATGGTCCAAATAATATCATAAATTAATAATCATGTAAATTTACACACATATATATATATATATATACTGATATAATAATATATGTTTTTCCTAAAGCTCATTTCTATAGAACAATTGTAATGTAGTATTTTCAAACTATAATGATATCTCTAAAATATTTTATAACATATCATAAAAATAGTTAAATTTTAAAGTTTCAATTTTTAGATATGCATCATTTACAATTTGATAATTTGACAGATTATTAAAATAGAAGAATTGATATTATTATTCATAAATTATGTATGTCATGTATAAGTCAATTTGTCTATAATACTTGTAATTTATTGTCAATAATGTTTTCTAAATATTATTTATGAATATTATTTTCTAAATATCAACTGCAAACACCTTGCTTTCTCTACAATATTATTTATTTCTAAATATTAATCCATGATTGAATAGATTTATAACTTTTACATAAATCACTTAAAATATCGTACATTCCCTAAAATGTCGTAAATGTTATTATTACTTACGAGATATGTCATGAGGTGGCTGTATGGTTTGCCCACATCAGCAGATGTTAGACACGTGGATTTGTAAGGCACAGCAAATGGTGTTTAGTGTAAGGCTTGGGGTTGATTGGTAACTTGTCATAAGCTTGGGCTTGCAGTTTATCTAACTTATAATCTGACCTATGATATCCGGAAACATTGGACCTGGGTGATGATGTTCGTACATATTAAAAACCCATGTTTCTTGTCTCTTATCAGTTTAGCTGTCTGAAATTGTCACACCACTAATCATATCTCGCAATTACATGTTTCTAAATCGCTCTGCTAATGATAAACTCCCAATGCACAACCAAGAATCAAGTAAATACTTGATTGTACTTCTAACTTTTACATCCAATAAAATCAACTAGCTCCCAACCACAACATGAAATTTCTCCTCCTTTGGTTGAATGCAATTCCCACACAAACCAAATCCACTCCTTTAGGAAAGAGCACATTTCAGTTTTGTGCATCAAACCATAACAGCTAAACATCTCACAAAGAAAAAATCACCATTAATCACAGCAGCACACCGCTCAACTTTACCCCAAACCTCTCCACCTTGGCGTCTTTCGAGTGCGATCTCGGCGCACCAAATCCCTGTTGTCTTCGTCCTGTCTTTCTCTTTAGGCAAGAACACAACCAGCTTCTCACCGCAACTCATGGTATACGACCACCACGAAGATTTTGGCAGACTCAGACGACTCGGCTCAGGCTCAGCCGACGTTCTCTCCACACCTTTCACCACTCCCCAACATTTGTGCTTTGTATCATACACTCTTAACTTGTTCTTGCGACAGTCGTAGTAATACAACATATCATCAACAACACACGCATACTCCCACTTCTTAGAATTCAACATCTCCTCCATTTCCCATTTCCTCTCCTTTGGGTCGTAAACAAAGCTATTCACCGAATCCCTCATGTAAATCTTACCCTCCATTACCACACAACCAGACCACAACTGACCTATATTCACACCTGGATTCATCATCATCTCAGGCTCCCACATTTGTTTCTCTCTATTCAACACCATAACACTCTTTGAAACCACACCTTTAGACAATTCAAACTCACCAATCACGTAAATCTTCCCGTTGATGGTGCCAGCGACCGTATCAGCCATCGGCTTGGGAATGCTAGAGACAGGCTGCACCGTGTGAGACGCACAATCGATGATTAAGACACTCGAAGTCGCACTGGAATCGTAAACACCACCCAAAACGTATATCTTTGAACCAACCGCAACAAAGATTCCATGAGCAGGCATAGGAGGAAGACAAGGGATAAGGACAAAGCCGTTGCGGCGGAGGATGTACCAACGGTAATCACAGGTTTTAGGGTTGTAGAGGAGAGCATAGAGACAGTGTTCGGCACAACGTAACAAGGATCGTCTCATGTACAGCTCAGACGACGTTATGATTGATCGGAAACGTCTGGAAACGAGAGAGATTGTTGGGTAATAGGATCTTGATACACGCGCTATTATATCCACCACGATTTCATCTGGAAGTGACGCAATCGGAGATGGTCGTTTCGAGAGAGGAACGCCGCACAAATCCATACGAGAGAGAAATAGAGAAACACTCAAATCTCTAATTTTAGCTCAAATTATGAACAATTTACCTACTCACCTAAATCGAATCTGGAAGATGACTTGTGAGTCTCAGTCCAATAGTCAATACCGATCTGCTCTGGTTTTGGTGAAGGAGAAGAACCAGAGCGATGCCATAAATCGAAGGTAATGGGCCTTAATGAAGCCCAAAAGAACCCAACTAAAGTTTCGATCAGAGGACTTATTAATATAGATTAAGGAAAATTTCATGGCATCTTGAAATGGAACTAGAAAGAAAATCAAATCCTTATGGGAGCCAAAAGGTTCAAAAGTAATTGTAATTTCTACCACTGAAATATTAAAAAACGAACTTGCATTTTAATTCCAGAGGAGAAGATGGTATTACATTTAGTAGCTTCAAAAGGAAGAAGTGAAGAAGGGTTTTTCTTATGCTGCAACAAGATCTGGTGTCTCGGCTTCAACAGATAGCAAAGTGGTGTGAACTTTGTCGACCCAGCTGTCCAATTGATCTCTCAAAGCCTTGATCTGTGGAATCCCTAGTACTCTCGGTTGTGCCCATGAGACGTAAACTGTTCCATTCACTTGGTCTATGATTCCCTCAATAAGATGCACCTGAATCATTCATTTTTCCACTTTCATAAGCATACAAAATCATTCTATTTCTATGTATATAATAAGTAGGGAACGAAACTAGCCACCAACATTTGAGTTCTCTGACAAAATTACCCAATATGAAGACAAATGCAGATACATAAACCTAGTGACACTACGAGAGCAAACAATGCATACACCTATTCTGTTCTTAATCGAGTGACAAGTAAGTATCGTTATATTGGACACTTGACCACAACAGCTTTTAAAAGATAGATGCAAGGAGATACTAATACTTACAGAAAGGCTCTTCATGAGAAGGTGCTCAACATCTTCAATGGAAAGTTTAGTTCGCTCAGCAATGATACTCAAAGGAATGATGTTGAAAAGTAACAGAATTAGCACAAGATGTTTTATCTAAATGATGTGGTGTGAGATACTACTACCTAGAGAAGAAGTTACCTGAAGATGATCTCGATAAGGCAGAGAATGTTAATCTTTTCCAATAGCTTCTTCTCGTTCTCAACCAGTGCTGGTTGGGCAATCAAGGAGGCGTTGTGCACACGGCATAGCTCTTGATACTGAACTAAATCACCATGGTTGAACGCCTGGAGAATGTGGTAAAGCCATTCCACATTTGTTCCAAGGAGACTTTTCAACTGTCATCACAGTAATTTACTACAAGTAAGAGAGCCATTTACAATTCTAAGCAGAACTATAGCATGAGAGGTAATACTACATGTAAGAGAGCCTTTCAACTGTCTCTGTGTTCACAAACACTTTGGCCCGAGTAAAGAAAGATAATAAGAAACCTATTATCTACACAGGAAAAGTTTGCAATAGCTTATATCACGGATGAAGGATAGCTTACAATGGGATGGGCTAACAGCTCCCCAAAGTTGTAGATGTTTTCTCCAAGTAGAGCTGAAAGTGACAAATCAAAAGCCAAATCCTGATATAAACAAAATGATCTGATATTAGCAATTTGATTAGTGAATACAGCTACCGGAGTTAACACCTTTTCCCCCAGTTTCGTCTAATTCTCACCAATTTTTTGGTATCCACTGGCTAAAAGGAAACTTCGTAACCCAAAAAACTAGAACAAGGTACGTTAAATTGAAGGGGGCATACCAGCTTAAACGATTCTGAGAGGTCCTCCACAGACGTATAAGCAAGATAAAGTAGAGCACTTTTGTAGAAATCAGAAAACTCTTGACGGAACTTGTGGTACTGAGAAGACACCCAATAGAAGTTGGCATAGACCGATGGGTCAATGTCAGTCATACTATCAAGAGAGCTCTTTCCATCGTCCAAGATTTTCTTACACTCCTTCTGATCACCTTGCTCAAGCTTGAATAGAGCTTTCTGTGTTTCTATGTAAATGATTGGCTCAGTAATCCGAGGCTCTTTAGTAGCTCTAAGTTTCTCAATCACGCTTTCAAGGTAGCTAACTGCAGCTTCTTTCTCAGAGTACTGTCGGGAGACCACCACAGCAAAATGTGCAAGCTTCAGAAGATTGATCTTCGTCTCAAAGTCAGTGATGAAATTGTGATAGAACTGAATTAAAGCATCACCAGCCTGAAATCAAAACTTAAAATCAACACACGAACTTGGAAGCAATTAAAACTGATGAAAAACTTGAAAACTCACGAAGTTCAGCAAAACTATAAACCCTAAATCATAAATTCAAAAACCCTATCATCGTCCAAATCAAATCTCTAACTCATGTTACTCCGAAGTAAACACACAGATTCTACCAAATTTGTCGAGATCTATGAACCCTAAAATCCCCAAGGACCAATATGAAACCCGGATAGACATGGAAACCAATCACTACTACGGAAGAGAAGCAAAACAGACCTGGAAGACGGCGAGAGCGATGAACTGCTCGAGCTTAATGGTGAGTTGATGCCAGAGCTTTTTCTGATACAGATCTGCTAGGGAATTGTACCATTCACCGAGCTCTGGATGCGCATTTTTCAGAGATTCCAAGTATTGTAGAGCAGCCATGTCGGAAACAGCAGAGAACAAAGACGACGATGGAGAGGAAGAAACGAGTTTTGCGAATTCTCTCGATCTCCCTTCCTATAATATATTCAGCTCTGTTGTAAACAAATCCTAAAAACCCTTTGTGCTCCTCTTTTGCTTAATCCTTTTAATTTAAAAAGAAAAGAAAACTACCGGGACCAAAGTGTAAATATATGATTTTAACGAAAGATTTATGTAATTAAAAAAACTACAATACTGTCGATTTCTAATTTAGGGTTCGGTATGACCGGCCAATATTTCGAAAACCAGAACAAAACCGGACCGTTATGTTTTTTTTTTTCTGGTTTAAGTCGGGTTTATGGCTAACCGGATCCAAATGACTGAACCCGGGTTTTAAATCTGGGTCGGGTCATTCCTCCTACAACAACTAGTGGGGTTTTTCGATTTCTTCTCTTTCCCCAGTACTCTCACTCGCTTTGAGAGAGAGAGAGAGAGAGAAAAGCGATGGATGAGCCATTCTTGGATGATGACGAGTTACTGGAATGCGTGGAGTTGATCGAAGCCACCATGAATGCCGATGGTTTTGGCGGCCTACCTCCTCCGCCTGTTCCAGTGTCTATACCGGCTCCGGAGATGACTACGACGACGATTTCATCGTCTGTATATCATCACCCTATGCAATTACAATCCTATACGGGACAAAGGAAACAAATTCCAGTTCGTGATCCTTTCTCTAGTTATTCTCCACCTAGAGAACTCTCTCAAAGAGTAGGAGGAAGAGGAGGGGGTTTCAATGACGCGTTAATGGATTACTCTACGGTTACTACTGCTCGTAAACCAATCTCTCCTCCGACTTCTTCTATTCGTCGCTTTGATAGTGAGAAAGATCTCGAAATTGATCGCTTAAAGGTTAGGGTTTCGTTTTTTTCTTCTTTACTGCGTCCCCTGCGATTACTTAAAGATGGAGAATGTAGTTTTCTCATATTATTATTCTTGTGCTGGTTATATGATAAACAGAAGGAGCTAGGGCGTGTCTCGAAGCAATTGCTTGATTTGGTTTGTTCATATCTTTGAGTTTTTTTTTTTTTAATTACACTATTTCATTCTATAGTGTTGAAAGTTTCTATGATTGTTCCAGGAACAAGAATGTTCTCAGCTTAAAAAGGGGAAAAACAAAGAAACAGAATCGAGAAACTTGTGTGCTGATAAAAATGGCCAATGTGCTATAACAGTTCATGCTTCTTCTTCTAAGGGAACAAACTTGTAAGTGAATATTGTTCTCTCATGATATAGTGTTGTTAGAATATATCATGATAGGTTTCAACCATTTTCAGTGTTTTGCATTCTCAACTAAAGGTGAAACTCTTTGTCATGTTGAGTAACTGGGGTGCAGGCGGTTACTAACACTTTTTACAATCCCCTCTTTGGAGAATCGGAATTTACTGTTCATTAGCTTGCGGGTACTTTTATCTCTGTTGCAAATTACCAATAATAGTCTAATGAAGTAGTCTTGTGAATCAGGGAACCAGATGTTGCAACTGCTTCAGTACATCATCGAGAAATCGACTCTACAACAGGGTTGGATGATAAAAGAAGTATGTGAATGTTGATATTGGAAATAAAAAGTTTGAAGCTTTAGAAGTTTTGTTTGTGTGAAATAATTTTTCCTCTAAATTTCTTGGGTTTTCTACTCATTATTTTTGCTTTGGCCATAAGTCAGGTTTCAAGACCACTGGTGTTCAGGCGGATCTGGCTAATCACGCTGACCTTTCAAAGAAACTGCTAGATATCTGGTGCACCTCAAACTATCAAGATCCAAGGAAAAATCTAATCTCAGAGTTGCTACTGGCTTGTTCAACAGATCTCCAGATACTCTTTAGTTTTATGAAGATCAGTACGCCTAGCCAAGATATTGACAAACAGGAAGCCAAAACCTCGTCAAACATGCAATCTTCTGAAGCCTTAGAATCTGAAAAAGTTTATCATTTGTACTCTGCAATAACAAAGGTGTGTTCAAACACTATACTAGTCGGTATATAAGTTATTGGTCACACTATCTAATTAACCCCCTATGTCTGCTGCAGATCAGCTATGGGTTTGTAAATTTGAAGACCTTGGTTGAACCACTACTTGATCTTTGTAAAGTGGAGAATGTAAGTCAATTTAGATTCGAATATCTGCAAGTTGTAGCTTTCTGGATATTTTTATTGTGAGTTTATTTATTCATCTGTTGCGCAGGCTGTTCTTGTTCATAGATCTCTGCATGTACTACATGTGCTGTTGGAACATATATCTGGTGTTGAAAAGAGATATGAAGCCAGGTATCTACTCTGTCTGTCTGGAATTAGTTTTCCTATTTTCTCCAATTTATATTAGCTCTAAATGCTTACATTTGCGATAAATCGTCACTGTAATGATTTACTTCATATTCCCTTATTACTTATTAGTTGAAGTTACTATATACCTTAATCTCGTATGCTCATCCTTTTATGAATAGTCAAGGAAATACTGATAACGCTCAGCCAAGTTGGGATGCAAACTGGCATTCTCTGTTTGAATTGATGATTCAAATTGCCAGTAAAAGAACCGAAAAGGATGTCAAACTGGAAGCATTGTCGATAATGAACATAATCGTGATGAGCACTAATGCTTATACCGAGAGGGAAACGTAAGTAAGCACTCAAAACCATTTTCTTTTTCTGGTTTTACTAACATCTGCATTCATATAACTTTAATTGACCAGTTTTGTCTCCAAGGAAGTGTTTGGGAGCATTTCATTACTTTTACGAAAAGAAGGGGGTGTACATGTACGGAAAGAAGCTACTCTTCTTTTTTACTTGCTGCTCAACTGTAAGTAGTCAGTTCAATCACTTTATTAACTGCCGAAGTGTGTTTGTCTATGATGAAACCATTTTCGCAAAAGTTGTTCGTCTTTCTTCTCTTAACTTTGTTTCTTTATTTATTTTCTGCTCAAAGGCCCCAAACTGCTCGACAGCTTTGATTCTCTCCATGTGGGAAGGAACTCCTCAGATACTGAAAACGACAGTGAAGGGAATCTCTTTGCTTTGGAAGCATTTGGTAAAATCTTTGAAGGTTTAGCAGATTGTTTGACTTCTCCTAGAAAGACATCAGAGGTACAAAAAAACCAAAGAAAACTCCAATTTGTCAAGTAGTTTACTGCAGTTTGGACTAAGACATCATTTCGGTTGATTTGACTTCAGGATCTGGAACTTTGTCGGAGTGTAATAATGATCTTGGCTTTAGCAGCTTCTTCAGGAAACTCGGGCTATGAACTACTTTCAGAGCACAAACTACCTCAAGATACCAACTTTTTAATGTTGATACTTCAGCTTTTAGCTGCGGAAATAGACTCGGAAGAAACAGAGTTTCATCCAAAAGCAGAAATTTTCAAAGAGAGGTTTATTCTTAACCTGGGTGATTTATAACTAAATATTCAATCTAACTGGCTTATTAACATCGATGTATTTGTTTTACTGGAGCAGGACACTATTGATGAGAGAGATACTGATATTACTAGACAGACTCGTCTCCGGCTCGTCAAGCTCTGCTACAATTCTAAGGGAACTAACAAAAAGCAGAGACATGGCGAGCCTGACGGTTGATGTAGCCACACGATTATCCCGTAAAAGAAACTTACTTGGACAACCTGAAAGCAGTGTTGAGAGAATTAGGAATACCGAAATCATGGATTTAGCCCGCATTTTCAAGAAACGGGTTTTTGCCTTCTTAGAATCTTTAGGTGACAATATTACATAAGCACAAACATTATTGGTGTTGTTAACTTCTTTGTGTTCCCCTTTACGAGCATGGAGAACTGGCAATTTTGATTGAAAAAACATAGTAGATGTGAGACTGTCTGCAGATTAACCCGCTAATACAGTATAATGAGTAAATGATACTTTTTTTTTTTTTTTTTCATTATAACTGGTTGTTTTATGTTCTGTCTTAAATTCATAAAATGGTGATTTTTACAGTCGATGTATATAGTCAAATGTTTGTTTAGGATCAAATCATATATATAAAAGTAGAGT
>NC_025704.1:27071175-27125402 GCF_000633955.1 Camelina sativa | reverse complement strand
ATATATATATATATATATATATATGTTCAAGACTGTATTTAAATATTACATAATTTTTTAGTTAGCTAAATTTATAGTCACATATATACAATATATATATACATAAGAATTTATATTACTTATTAACACCATAATTTGACCCATTATTTGCTTAAATATTGGTTTCAAAGCCAACTAAAGAAAAACAGAAACGACCTTATTGATATTAGACCAAAACATGGGCATACAAACATAATCACTTACACAGAAGATATTTTAAAAAAATAACTTATTATTGCAACATCAACGTATGAAGGGTTTACATAAGTAGTTAATTAGAAAATATATAATATAATAAATGTATTGGAAACAATATCAGTCAATGATAAGATTGGATGCTCAAAAGCAAGAAACAACATCTTCATAATTCATAAAAAATAAACGCCACAATTATACACATCTGAACGAAATGGTATAAACATATAGTGTATAAATAAAAGTGACGGCAAATCCCGTATATGCCTAATTAAACCGAAATAATACAAAAGAGAAAACGAAAAAGACCAAAAAAAAAACAAGAAAATGCCAACTACACCACAACCCACGCGTTGCGTGGGGAAGCACCTAGTCAACCGATAAACTAGACTTGTAACGGTGGCTCATGAAGTTATGATGTATCTATAAACCAACAATGGTTCAGAAGAGAAATTGGGGTTGACGACACAGGGACTAGTGTCCCCTTCCGCTGATGACTCAGATGAATTAAGCTGTGTTGATCAGCTTCGGTTGAACGCTCGTGCTCTCCTGAAGTTCTTTACGAAGGGGACTTTAAAGTCATTGTGAAGGCACTCTCTCCTATTGGTACTATGAAAGCTCTCTCAGCCATCCAAGTTGTTGTGGAAGATCGATCGGATTGCATTTTGCCCCCTCTATGTTTTCACTATCTTAAATTTAGCCTATGACTTCCAATCTATTACTTCGCATTTTGCCCCCTCTATATTTCTCATTATTTTAATTTAGCCCCATTTTTCACTTTGAAATTATGAAACTGGAACAAAGACCCCCTAAAGAGAGAAATTTCAACTTCTCTCTTTGTTCTGTGTTTATTAATACAAGAAAATGGAAATCTAAGCTAATACACAATTATGTTACAACAAGCCAACCTCCCCACTCCAAGGAAAATGGCTACAGAATCAGATTCACAGGTCTGACCCTGTTTTAATAGTCTGATTCTGTCCCTCCAGCACACTTATTTGTCGCCTCAGTTTCGCAATATGTGCTTGAACCTATTCCACCAAAGAACAAATTCAAAATCATCAACACATCATACACCGAACAAAATGTCTAAAACTCTTATCAAATTAAGATAATGCAGTGAAATGTTTTCATGTGTTTACCTGTTGACGAGCAGCAGCGAGCTGTAATAACTCATCTGCTTCAGAGAAACTCGTGAACCATTGTCCCAAACTATGATCTTTCGTATCACCTCTCTTCTTTTTCCCGGTATCATCAACTTGCACTAAGCATAGAATTTGTTGCGTGAGAAGACATTTAAAGGCAATGATTAATTAAAAAAATGCAAGAAGCTTTAGATAAGAGAAGATCATACTAGGAGCAGGCAAGTTGTAACCAGAGGGTAATCGTGGAAAGGTCAAAGCCAGATGATTCTGAACCCTAGCTAGAAAACTTTCTGAAGGATCAGGAAACACAATCTCGTCATAAGATTCCACAACCACAGGCTTCTTCATTGTCAAAGGACCTGATTCATCTTCCGGGTATAACTTTAAATGATGATATCTGTTGTGTTGAGTACCCCAAAAAAGACAACCATAACTCTCATAAGTAACTTGCATTTTGCTACTTACAAAAAGAGTATGCTATTTAATGTGGACTTACAAACTCAATGGCTTGTCGCAGACATCGCTGTGGAAATGCAAAGTCATTGCAATCTCGAATTCTCCCCAACCAGACTCTGATACCTCGAATGGAGGCTCCTCGATAACTCTCGTCGGGTTGTTGAAACTAGAATGAAGCTGAAAAACCACTTTCTTTACTACAACACTGATATCTTCATTTGTTGCTCCACGGACATATACAGCCCACTTGTGAGATTGATACCTGCAGAAACAAACATTAACAAAGGGCAAAAAATTTCAAGGGAAATCATATGAAAACAAACACTTTTGTTTAAGGCTATTGTCAATGTATAACCTTTTTCGTCACTCTACAAAAGAAGTAAAACGCTAACAACAAACCAATAAAGCCTTCATAGAAAATTTTATGTAAACTTCTTTTGTTTTTTTAACTGTATTGTAAAAATAGGAACTTTTTAACTTTTTTTTTTTTACCAAAATTAAACATTTGCGCCACTATATTTCTAAAGAACTAAACTCCAAACTGTTAAATTACAAAATTTGCAATTGTGAAATTGTGAGAGGTACTTACTCGCTAGCCTTCTTGCCAAGCCAAAATGCAACGTTACCATACACAATTGGAACGCTTATTTCAATGTCTTTAAGCTTCTTCTGCTGCGCAAACCAAAAAACAAAAAAAAAAAAAAAAAAAAAGGGGGGATTTTGTAAGTAATTTAAAGCTTTTGATCATAGCCAAAATTCAAAAATTCAAGAGCTTACAGAACAAAAGAAGTGAAATATATCTACTGGGTCTATGTTGAATTCGAATGAATAAAGAAAAAAAGGAACCTTTTCGTCGGATTTAGTCATCTTGGTTTTGAGAGACTTGAGAGTGGGTTCGCTAGTCTCAGGCTGATCCTGAGCCTGTTTCTTTGATGACGAGCTGCTCGTCATTCTTTCTGGGTGGGGGAAGGAATTAAAGATTTTTCATTGAGACAAAAAAGTAAGGCTCCAAGATTGAATTGGTCTTGTTCTTCTTCTTCTTCCTTAATAACACGAATTAATGAAGCTTTGGCTTATCTCGACAGATCTGTCTTTAGGTTTTTCCGATGGCTGGTTTGGTAAAAAAAAAACAGATCCAAACGGCGCGATTTCAACTAGACGATTTCTTTTTTAGGGTTTGAAAAACAAAAAAAAAAAACAAAAAATATATTATAAAATTATGGGTTAAAGCCCAATTCTATACTTACATGGCCCAAATTTTTAATTTACTTTTTTTTTTTTTACCGTTGTTCAATTTTGTTTGATCACCTAAATGTAGATGTAAATATATTTTGTTGGATAATATTAATAATCTTTGTTTGAAAGGATTGTAAGTTAAGTTATTTACTACTTTTAAATTCTCTGAAATTCTAAAACCTGAAAAGGATTGAATGATTGATCGAAACGGTTTTTTAGTGGTTTTATCCAAAAAGCGCATATATTCATATTATGATGTTTATTTTCGTGTGCTATTTAACAGAAACTAATTCTATATTTTCATTTTCATATTCCTTCCGTTTTTTTCTACTTGTTATTTTAGAGTTAAAATTTTGTTTCATATTACTTGTCGTTTTATGTTTACGATGCAACTTTATCAATCAAATTTTCAGTTTTATCCTTCATTTTTATCTTATTAATTACTCAAAACAAATGAAATAATGTAGTTGTGAAAGGTAAAACAGAAAATTAAATTATTTTCTTAATATGTATGAAATTACCTAAAATAACAAATAATATAAAACGGAGTGAATATTGGTATGTGGTCATTGAACTTCCCCACTAGATCAAATCATCTTCCACCAACAAAGAGCTATCCTAATTTTTGTTTTATTAATTAGGCTAATTTAGCTACATATTACGCCACATTACATATTTATAAGGGCAATTCTCAAAAATAGCTTAAATTTAAGTTTTTCTTCCAAACTTAGCACACATTCTTTTATTTTCCAAAATTAGCACAAATACTCTAATTAAATACTAATGATTTTAAATATTAATTAAAATATTTAATAAAAATCTCAATCATTATCTCTCCAGAAATCGTAACTGTAAGTTTGAGATTTTATTTCACCGGTGATGAGCTCTAATCGGAACGATGAAGCAGTTTCACAAACAAATCATGACGAAGAAACAATTCCGCCGATAGAATCCTTACTCTACAAGACCTTGAAGCATCCTAGATCTCTCACCAATCGATTTTTATCGATGATCAATCGCCGTATTCTCGCACGATGTGTTCGCCTTGCCGTATTCCCATCGCCGATCTGTCCTCGCCGGTCTTGTCATCTCGCTGTATTCATCTTATGTGAATTGGATCAGATATGATGGAGTCTGTGAAACGAGTGAAAGAGGAGCGAACAAAGTCTGGATCAGATATTCATCTCGCTCTATTTGACCTACGAAGGTATGTGTCCTACTCACCTTCTCTCGCTTAAAGCTCCAATTACATGTTCTAGTGAGTGATTGATTTTGCTTGAATTAATCTTATATGAAGAACCTTATTTATTGATTATGTTTGGTTTGTTTGTTCTCTAATGATGTTTGATTTTTGAAACTGTGATTATAGTTGGAGATTTTGTTCATCTTTTTTTTTGGGCAAAGTTTGGCTCTTAAACAAAAGATGATTTTGTTATTTTGTGTTTGTATTAATTTAGTTATAATATTCTGTTGATGGAATAATTGAATTTCTGTAAGCTTTTTCAGGATTGCTCTAATGCTTTGTTTCCTCCTGGGAATGTCTCACCTTGGTAGGCTTACTAGGCTTGAAAACAATAGTGTAATTCTCAACCTTATTTGTTATGTTATCTTCGGAGTATTGGATTTGTTTGAATTGCTCTTTACAAGGATCTTTACTCTGTTTTTCCTTTTGTTTAAGTTCTCTGCTTTTAAAAATCTTTTCTCGTGTTCTTGCAACTTGAAAAACCAGCTCCCAACACCCAACATCCAACACTTCTTGAAAAAATCAGGAAAGATTCCACACAATTCAGGAAGGATTCCACACAATTCAGGAAAGCTGTCTTGAACTTCAGGATGATCTTCATCAAAAGTTTGGATTCTGGATGAAATTAAGGCTGGATAATCAGAGAACACTAAAAGAATTTTGCTTCATGGTTTTTTTCTTCTTTTGTTGTATGTTGGTAATTAGTTTGCTACTAGTTTTAGGACTGAGTAAAAATCTTCATGATTTCTCAGTTTTTGATCGTTTTTCAACATGGTGTCGAGAAAGGGGTAGTTCAGATGTTGCATCAGACTGATCAGTTAAATAAGTTAATAGTAAAGCACCACAATGACTTTGTTTCAAGAGATTTTAGCTTAGACAACAAGTAAATAAAGTTGAAAGATGAGATGATGAAGCAATTACAGTTGTGCAACCACATATACTATCTTTCAAATTTATTTTCATAAAATCATTATTCATAGATGCTTCCTTAGTCAATACAAACTTTTGTTGATAGCACCCAACACACTCTTTGAAAATTCAGGAAAGATTTCATGAATTTCATGAATTTCATGAAAGCTTCATTGAACTTCAGGATGACCTTCATAAGAAGTTTGGATTTCAAGATGAACTTAGACATGCACAAAAATGATATCATTACTCCTCACTAATGGAGTAACTTCAACATATTAAGACAAAACACCAAAAAGAGATTTAGAAACATATTTATTTAAACTTAGAAAGGAAACTTTAAACTTCATGATAACCTTCATAAGATATTTAGGAAGACACAAAATCAAATTATTACTCTTATACATATATAGATAAAATATTAGGATGTGCACAAAATAAAATCATGTATGCCTCACCAATAGAGTAATATGTGATACATGAAGGCAAAACATTAACTAAATTATTAAAAATCTCTTCTTTTTTTTTTTTAAATTTAGGAAAGATTTCATAATGTTTAGGTAAATGTGCTTCAAATTGAGGAAGATTTTCCTAAATATTCAGAAATCCCAAAATTGGTGAAGAAAAGAACCAGAAGATCTTCCCCCACTATATTCTGCATCATCATCAACACTGAGTGGTGAGATCGATGGTGTTCGTTGTCCTCCTTCTTCTTCTCCTCCTCCTCCTCCTCCTCCTCCTCCAATAATCATCATGATCAGATTTTGTTTTGATTGGTGTAGTTCTTTCCCCACCTTCTCCGTAGCTATAAACCCATACCATAGAAGCTCATCCGATTACACCATAGCTACAAATCTAATTGTGAATTCGATTGGTGAAGAGAAGCTGTTAACAACAAAAGAGCTTCATTATAATTGGCTTAATTCCTCAATTAAAATCCATATATAAGAATCACGATTAAAAGCCATATATAAGAATCACAATTTTATTGAGAATCAAAAAAACCTGAGATCTGAATTGATTCACAAAAAAGAAGAAGAAGAAGAAGATGAAGAAAAAAAAGAAGAAGCGTCATCTGAAACTTTGACTGAAACTATGAAAATCATAAGTTTAATAATTGATAATTTAATATAAAAAACTTAATAATTAATTTGTATATATATTCACAAATGCTAGTTTTGGAAAATTTGGGAAGGTGTGCTAGGTTTTGGAAAATAGTGCTATTCAAGGGTATTTCTCTATTTATAAACATATTTAAAGCTTTTTTTTTTAACATAAAATTAATTAAAAAATGATTAAAAAAAAAAAAATTGTATAGCTTGTTTTGAGTAGATTAATTTTGGATGAAAATGAACCAAAGACAAGAAAAAAGGGATAATTATAAAACGTAAAGAGAATAGAGTTATCCTAGCGCCCAAACACTCGATATCATTTCACAAAAACCCCAAAGCTTTCGTTCACTTTGCAATCGAGATTTATCTGAAAAATTGTCATTCCCCTTGGAGACGACAATGCAGAGGTTTTGCACAAAGCTGCGTTCCATTTCTCTCCAATCTAATCGGAATCTATCTTTTGCCACTTCTCCTCACCGTCTGATTCACCCTTCTCCTTCTCCTTCTCTGTGTCGTCACTTAACAACCCTAGGTTTCGCCAATACGACCAAATGGAGCTTCCTTCCCGCCGCCGGAGTCTCTCCTCCGTTGAATGTTAGCTCGATGGGTTCTCCCTTTGCTCCTCATCACGTACGTTTCCGCAATTTTTCATTACATTTTTGTTGAACTTTTTTTTTCGATTCGCGAGATTAGTGCGACTCAGGTGAGAAAGTGAAGTCGTTTCGATTAGGTTATGATTTTAGCTTCGAGTGGAGATGGAGATGATCTGAGCAGCTAGATGGTTTGAATTAGTATATAGTTTTAGTTGCATCTGTAGAATCTGCACTTTGTTCTGTGAAGCTCTCGACTTGTTTTGATCATTGGAAACAGAATCATCTAGGCTCTCTGGTTGTGAGTTGAATTTACGAAAGGAAAGGGATTGATATATTCACAGAATGTTAAAGTTGCTTCTTGGACTTTGATATAATGTGGATTTGAACCCAGCTGATACAAGTGGGTGCTTGTGTTTATATCACCAACTTGCAAGTTTAAGCTTGCTCTATCTCATACCATACATATATATGTGTACTTTTCGAATATATGGTGTATGGCTCTTGAAGTTTGTGTCCCTTGTTTGATCATGGGAAATAAGAACCGTCCTGGCTCTGATTATGGGTTATCTGAAAAATAGGGAAGAGATTCTTTTTTCTTTTCATAAAATGTTGAGTATCTCTTGCATTTTTGATATCATGTTCTTGTAAGCCAGCTGATAAAAACCAGTGTATCATTACTAACTGTGCAAGTTTAGTATCACTCAAACGCTTATGTACACTCATGTTTTAGACAAACTGTAGATATGCTGTAACCAGTTTCGGGTTTATAAGTGTTGCATAATCTTAAATAGCCATCAACAAAACAATCTATATTTCGTCCTAGTTTGCAAAATCAATTCACATCTCATGGCTTATCTTATTTACGTTGATTCTCTCTGCATTTCAGTTTGTTCAAGTACGGACTATCACTTCCAAGGAAAAAATGGCAAAATGGAAGAAGAAGTGGAGACCTAGGACTCCAATCACATCAAAAGTCAAGAAAGTCAAGATTAAGTTTTATTCGTACGTTTTGATTCCAAGATTATCAACAAATCTTTTTAAGTAATTGTTTGTGCGTTTTTCTCAGTATGTTTTTGTTTTGGTTGAATCTATATCTCAGGTCATTCAAAGACAGGTTTAAACCACTAAATGATGGTACCATCCGTCGCTGGAAAGAAGGCAAGCGTCACAACGCCCACTTGAAGGTAACAACACCTGATTCCTTATTCCATGATATAAATTTCTGGTTTTAATAATTCTTTGGCCAACACATCTGGAAGAACAAGTACGATAGTAACTAGGATTCTAAACTGATGAGAAATTACCAACAGCTGATTTCTGGTGATAGTGATAGTGAAATTGTGATTGAAGTAGTTTTAACGTTGAGTTTTCCTTTGCTTCCTAGTTTAGCTCGATAGATAAAGGGGTAGGCTTAGGTTGTATTTACAATACCATGTCTGTTGTTTGATCTCTTCCGGGTTTCACCATTCCTGTGTCAGGTTGGTAAATGTTGAGAATAATGAATATGTTGTTCTTTGATGCAGTCAAAGAAATCGAAGCGTAGATTGAGACAGCCTGGATTAGTACCACCAGCATATGCTAAAGTAATGAAGAAACTCAATTTCTGCAACTGAGGAGATAGAGAAAGAATCAGTATGATTACGATGAAAGGCAGTCTCTTCCCTTTTCTTTTTTTACCAGATAATTTTGCTCACTGGTACCAGAAATTTAATCATACTCATTAGTTCTTTATGCTTCAAATCACCAAAGGAATAAATTAGCATTTTGGTCCTTTTCCTAAGAGGGTTGGTATTTGAAATCTGGTGAAATTGGCATTAAAGACTTTGATCAATATCGTTGAATTGAAAAGAGAAACAAGTTTATGCTTTCTCCTTTTGGTTTTGTTACTTTTGTAGTCTCGAAGTGTTTTTTTTTTTTTTGTTAAAGTACGCTTGTTTCTTGTCTCGACTCGGTTTGGTTATATGATATTCCCGGATCAGTCGAACTGTACCGGATTTGTAAACCGAGCTGTAAATTGAGAAGCCCACCACCACCCATTTTCATTTTGGTTAGGACTTATTAGGACAAAACGGAGAGAACACAGTATATTGCGGTCGGATCGGCTGTAATGACATGTGTACCATGCGTGGGTCCCGATTAAAAACGTAAAGACAAAAGAGTAAATAAACCGTCCACGTGTTCATTGTAATTTACTGTTATACCCCCACCGTCGGACATGTGAGTTTTGAGATTATTGTATTCTCCTTGTCCGACGGCGAATATTCCACGCTGGCAAGTCTTACGTGACATGCTCGCCCCATGCACTCTCTTTTTCTGTCATAATTCCCATTTTTAATCATTATTATGTTTTCTTAATAACCAATTAAGAAAAGCTTTTATGTCGCGCTCGCCGGAGTCTTAACGCCGTGCATCGCTCATCATGTATCTTTCTCAATTCCGTATAAAAACGAAATTTAATTCAACAATAAAAATAAAAATAAATCTATGTAAAAAACAATACTTAATTAATAATCTATCATCAAGAAATAATTTGACTTGACTTATTATTAGGGATGGATTAATGTGTAAATTATACTACTATCCGACAACACATATATAGTTTAGCTAAACAATGCAACAACACAACCATTGGAGTAAGGAGATTTTTCACCAATAATAATAATGCTCTATATCATAAAAAATAATTTGATTTGACTTATTATTATGAATAATTGGTGTCTAAATTATACTAATATGGTCTAAACCATTTTCTATTTGCTATCTTTCTCAAAGTTAAGACTATCCGACAACAGATGAATCATATATCTATGACACCTAAATGAAGGACCAACATGGAGAGAGATTTGGATTCATGGATTGTGTGAGAATGAGACAAAACCTTTAGTCATAAGTTATGTTATATAAAAAAAACTTTTCTAACAATATAGTGATAATTCCTAGAAACTTAAGTATATTCTTTGGACATTTATAATCTAGGTAGTAAACAAATATCCATGATGCGGGCCATGTTCCTCTCTCCCATGTTACGTTTCTGAATATAAAACTATTGTACTATTATTTGATAAAAAGTACGCAATCATCTATTTTTAGTTTTTTTACTCCACAACAAGACAACTATCTCTACGCGGTTTAAAAATCATTTGACATAAAATTTTAAAACGCAAGTAAAATATGCGTTTGTGCCGCGATAAATATCACAATTGACGTTCTAAAAATTGGCTATTGTTGTATCGCAATTATAGACTGCAAAAAAAAAAGCCTGAAGATCTTAGTTTGTAATATATATATATATATATATATATTTATAATTTGGATTACTTCTACTTTGTAGTCCGATTTACCGCTTTAATAATTAGCAATTACAAAATCGGTATTCGTTATTAAAAAAAATCAGGTTCTTTTTTCTTTTACCATTTTTTCCATTTTAACAATTTCAACATCACTAAAAAATTTTACACCACTTTTTAAATTTATAGATACATTATATTTTAAACTAAACTATATTTAAAAAAATTAAAAAAAAAAAATAGACAGAGAAAAACGAAGGTTGACGTTAAGTGATGAATAATGTCACCACTTCTTCTCCTCCTCCATCTCTATCATCATCATCATCACCCCGAGGACTTTTTTTTTTCACTTCTCTTCTCTCTCTCTTTCAGATTTTATTTTTCCTTTTTCTTTATGATCTCTCTTTCTTCATCATCTTTAATACATCTTCTTCTTTATCGCATCCTCTACTAACCCTAGTTCCACTCACATTTCCCACTGAGATTGACTAAATTTGCATCGCCATTATTATTATTATCTTTTCATACAAGGTGACGATTTTTTTTTTCATAAATTTGCATCGCCTCTGATCTCACATCCACCGGAAGAGGAAAAGTTCAACGAAGTTAAAAAAATATTCCTTCGTTAATTTGCTTCCGCGGATTTTTTTTTTCCCGCCATTATTATTTATATTTTTATTAATCGGAAAATTAATCAAGAAAATGGAGAGAGTGAATCTGGGAGGTTTGGGTTACGATAATGGCGGAGGAGTCATGATGACTAGAGATCCTAAACCCAGATTGAGATGGACCGCCGATCTTCACGATCGCTTCGTCGACGCCGTCGCTAAGCTCGGTGGCGCTGACAGTAAGGCCTCCTCTTCTTCTTCTTCTTCTTCTTCTTCTTCAATTTTTTTAGATAACCGGTTTTACATTATGATTCCGGTTTTATCCGGTTTATTTTGTTAATTGGTTAAATTTTAAGTTAATTATGTAATTGGTTCCTTAATGACATTGTACAGAAGCAACTCCCAAATCGGTTCTGAAGCTGATGGGATTAAAAGGCTTAACACTGTACCATCTCAAGAGCCATTTACAGGTCTATATTTATACGAATTTGAAATAATATAACAATAATGTATAGTTTCAAGTTTTCAACTGTGGTTTTATTTTTACTTTTATACTCAAAAATGTTCATGTGTGTTTGTATGTTGTGCAGAAGTATAGACTTGGTCAACAACAAGGGAAAAAACAAAATCGATCAGACCAAAACAAGGAAAATGCTGGTATGTGTGTATTATGATCATAACAATAACAAAAATATTTTATGTATAACTTTATAATGTGTTAAGGCGTTGTACAAAATGGATTATAGGGATTATACATATATTGATGAAATTTCAGAAATTTTAAGATTTGTATATATATATATTTTAAACAGGAAGTTCATATGTGCATTTCGACAATTGTTCTCAAGGCGGAATCTCGAATGAATCAAGATTTGATAATGGTCATCACAGGTATTATATAAATAGATGAATCACTACAATGGATTTGTATACTTTTGGTTTTGACAATAATGTTTTAATGAACGTTACGCAGACAAAGCGGGAATGTACCTTTTGCTGAGGCAATGAGACATCAGGTTGATGCACAACAGCGGTTTCAAGAACAGCTCGAGGTAACAAGAAATGAATATTGTTTTCTTTGTTCTCTTTTAAACAATGAAACAAGCAATTTTGAATCTGAGTTAGCGGTGTTATAGGTGCAGAAAAGACTGCAGATGAGAATGGAGGCACAAGGAAAGTATTTGTTGACGTTACTAGAGAAAGCACAGAAGAGCATACCTTGTGGTAATAATGCAACAGAAACAGATTTCAATCTCGCACTTTCGGGACTTGTAGGAGATGATCATAAGAGCCACAAGGCGGTTGGTTTGGTTACCGATAATATCTCACACCTTAATGGTGATTCCTCTGATGATTTTCGGTTATGTGGAGAGCAAGAGAAAATAGAAACCGGAGGAGATGCAGGTGTTATTAAACCGGAATCCGGGTTTGTGCATTTCGATTTGAACTCCAAAAGTGGGTTTGATCTCTTGAATTCTGGCAACTATGGGATTGAAATGAAGCCAAATGTGATTGCAGATAGACATCCGTAGGTATAAGAGACATTTTCTTTTAATTTTTAATGTTTTCTTCTTCCTTTATCCTTATAGAATGTTTCAAAAATTGGCTTCATGTTTTCTTCACAGTCAAAAAAAGGAAAAATGATTATAAACCTCTCTCTTTTTTTAAAGTCCACTGATAGATTTTCTGTAAAATTTTTTCTGTAAAATTCTCTCCAGAATTTTGATAGTCAACTGATATAGTCCTCTCTCTTTATTTAAAGTCCTCTCTTCAGAATTTTAATAGATTTTAGGGAAGTTCATATGATTTTCTGTAAAATTCTTTCAAATCCCACCTAAAACCATGAGATTTGGATTTATGTACTTTTAACTAAACAAATCCTCCAGAATCCTAAAAATTATTAAAATCTTAATCCACAAAACTGTTTTGAATAACAGTGGTTTTTAAAGTAGATTTTTAAATCATCAGTTCAATAACAAAGGATTTTAATAGATTTTAAAGTAGATTTTTAAATAATCAGTTCAATAACAGTGGATTTTAATAGACTTTTTAAAATCCATGATTGAATAACATAGAATTTGTAAATTTCACACAAATAACTTAAAATGTTAAGTTGAATACACTACAAGAAAATGATTGATTTCCTACCGTAGAAATCGAAGGAAATTAGTAAGAAACAACGATTTCTTACCATTTTCCTATGAAAAACGAAAGAGGAAATAGCCCGAAGGAAATCAAAATTAATGAGAATTTGGAAGGAAATATCTTTCAAAATTCCTACGAAACTACTTTCGAAGGAAATCTCATAGGAGAAAAGAAAGAACACTGAAAGACAGTTTCGTCAATTTTCCTTCGAAATATTCAAAAGAAACTGTTTCCTTCGATTTTCCTTCTAATTATTTCCTTCCGTTTTCCTTCGAAATATTTCACTCCAGATTCCTTCAAAAATTTAATTCTATTTTCCTACCACAACTTCATTCTTTTTTCCTACCAAAACTTTATTCTATTTTTCTAGATCAAACCCCCCAATTAATTTTCCTCGTTTCCAATAAGTTTTGCATTTTTATAAATTCAAAATTGATTAACAATTGAAGGAATACATAATCCCAAATACAGTTTTATCTTTTAAGATCCATACAATTTTAACTATATATATATATATATATTAAAATTAATACCCCTTAATGGGCTAGGGCTGGACCGATTACAATGAAGACACAGTTATAAAATGGAAGCAATCGGAAATAATCCCCGGAATCATATCGGAGGCTCGGATCTTGCTGTATAACCGGAAGCAGAGAGTCAGGGCATTAGCTCCAGCGGATTCAAGGACCAAAGCTTTGCGGCAGACACAGCGGCTTGGAAAGACCCGGCGAGAGAATCCGGTTCCCGCCGTTGAGATCTCACCGCCGACCCACCAAACCTGCTACAGTATGAAACGATCTTATCTGCCACCGTCTCTAGCAATAGACCGCTCTCGTCTTCCACCAAACACCAAATATTCAATACTTCAATAGACCCTCAATCAGTCATTTTTTTATCAGAACCAAACAAAACTAAGGTAATAGATTGAAATCGTGGCATCGAGCGAACCCACAGCTGTAGAGGATCGAAATAAGGTGGTGAACGGCAGCGGAAGCTTCGAGATATGATGGTGGTGAACGACAGCTAGAAAGATACTGGTGAATTCTTTGTTCATCATCATCTCGTTTGTCACAAGACTGAAATTGACGACATGAGTCTGTGTTTCAAAAAAAAAAAGTAAAGAACTTGTGTTTCATCGGTGGAGTAGAAGAGACATAGGAGAAGAAGAGAAAAGGAAGAAGAAGATATAGGCCGTTGGATTTAAAATATCAACGGTGGACAGTGCAATCCTTGTTTCAGTATATTAGCCAATAAGAAGCTTTCACTAATTACTATATTAATGTGTAAGAAAGCCATAATTATAGGAATTTTAATGGAAACCAGTATATTTGTTCTAAAATTTTATTTTGAAAATAATCTTCTAATATCTGACTAAAATAAATAAATTCTTGGGTTAGTGTTTTAGGATTAAGAAAATGACTTTATTTAAAACTTTAAGGGTTAAGTTTGAAAAAATTTATTGATTTATTTTGTAATTTATAGGTAGTAGAGATTTAAATTTATAAGTAAATAGATAAAAAATATTTTGTAAATGTAAAGTCAATATATATATATATATATATATATATATATAAATGATTTTAAATTTATAAGTAAATGAATTAAATAAATAAAACTTACAATTTTCCTACGACTAACTATTTTGAAGTAAGTTGGTTGAAAGCATTTCTTCAATTAGTAGGAATTTGGTAGAAAACATATTTCGTAAAAAATTGGAAGGAAAACGTTTCTACGAGTTTCCTACTAAATATCTTCAGTATATTTTTCGTAGGAAATTAGAAAGAAATATTCCTACCAAATTCCTAACCCCTCNTCTAAAATTTTATTTTGAAAATAATCTTCTAATATCTGACTAAAATAGATAAATTCTTGGGTTAGTGTTTTAGGATTAAGAAAATGACTTTATTTAAAACTTTAAGGGTTAAGTTTGAAAAAGTTTATTGATTTATTTTGTAATTTATAGGTAGTAGAGATTTAAATTTATAAGTAAATAGATAAAAAAATATTTTGTAAATGTAAAGTCAATATATATATAAAAATGATTTTAAATTTATAAGTAAATGAATTAAATAAATAAAACTTACAATTTTCCTACGACTAACTATTTTGAAGTAAGTTGGTAGAAAACATTTCTTCAATTAGTAGGAATTTGGTAGGAAACATATTTCGTAAAAAATTGGAAGGAAAACGTTTCTACGAGTTTCCTACTAAATATCTTCAGTATATTTTTCGTAGGAAATTAGAAAGAAATATTCCTACCAAATTCCTAACCCCTCTTTTCCTATTTAATTCGTTCTATTTTCCTTCAAAATTTTCTACGATGTTATGTTTTGAAAGAATTTTGTAGGAAATTTCCTACGAATTTCTTATGATTAAATTTCGTAGGAATTTTCCTCTCAATTTCCTTCGACAACTGTTTTTCGTAAAATAATTGTAAGTTTTTGGTAGGAAATTTGTTTTACCAAAATTTTGGTAGGAAATTTAGTAGGATTTCAGCATGTTTTCTTGTAGTGATATACCCCCCTAAATATCCTAAATCCCATCAAATTTTACAAAATCATGGTTTGAATACACCCCTGAAGCAGTGTTAATAATAATATCAGCTAAATACGAAATTACTGGATTTTTAACGAAGAAAGTTATTTAGCTTAGCAGTGTTAATATACCTTTTATTTATATCAGTGCCTTTCTGATATTGCTTACCGTTCATTCTTCTCGTTATAAACTTTTATTGCTTTGTGTATCCAAAATAACCGTCGTCTTCACCATCATCATGGCTTTAGCTTGTATCTCTGCCAGTAAAGAGAGGAGTCTTGAAGTTTTATCTCTGCCGGTGAAAAAAGAATCGAGAAGAAAAAGATCACAGTAAACAAAAAATAATGGCGGTATTGTTTCACTAATTTAGACGATGATATAATTCAACTTTTTTTTTTTTCTTTAACTAAAATGAGGATCAAACAAAAGATGAAATGGGGACTATAGATGAGATTTGATTTTCATTACTGATTTTCTCAGATCAATAGAAAATAATTATAATTTAGTAATAGCATACGTGTTATATTTTACAAAAATAATCGTTGTCTAAGTCTTTTACTTTACGACACCTATAATGATGCAATAATAAAATAAAAAAGGGAGAAAAATAGAGACAGACCAAAACACGAAGTTGATGTTTAGTTTTTGAGTTAGGATAAAGAGCTTAGGGACTACTCTCTGAATCCAGATTGGGAACTATAGCAGATGATAGCTCTATATGAGAAACCCTCACTGCCCCGATTAGCCTCTCAGGCAATTCTTCTGGTGTGTTCGCCTATATAAACGTAATCTCCGGATCATCCAAAAAATTTCAAGAGGAGAAACAATCTTAAAAGATCAAAGTCTTATTAGTTTTGTTAGATTGATTTACCTGTACAAGGAAAGCCATTTCGACAACCAAAGATGTAATTACGCCGATGACAAGACCGAGAACTCCATTTGCAACTGTTGATGAGCCGATATCTACATCTATCTGCATGGGAATTAAAATTGTTTCCTTGAGTTTACTGTTACGAGTATAGATCTTTTAAGAAGTTAGCAAAATGTGGACTCACTTCCAAGTATGTTGGACCGCGGATATAGTTACAGTCCACTGCTTTCCCGAGTAGACACGGAGTGCTTCCCACACTTTGCCTTACTATCCATGAACCCTGCATAAGATTGGATATCATGTGAATTTATTTGTTCAAAGATTTTACATAGAGAAAAAGAGAGAGAAAAACAGAGAGAGAGAGAGAGAGATACCTTGGGGACTAAAGGTATAAGCTTGAGCCTACTATTCCGAAATTCGTCATCACCATCAACAAAACGTTGGAAGAGGGATCCAGGTACGAGTTCTTTGGTCACGAAATAAAATACCATACTGTAGTGTGTTGATCCAGGAACCTGTTATAATAGAGGGGTTTACACATCAATCATGATAACTCATTTTATAGTTTGTACATTCTGTTGTAGTTCACAGGCAAAACTTACTTGAACATTTACCACCATTGAGAAAAGACCCTTCTCCGCAGCAACCTGAAACGATCAATAACATTTCAATTGGAAATTCCAAGTGACGACGAAGAGACATAAAAAAGGATAATAACATCTCCCTTTAGCTAACGAGGAACACAAGCAACAAGAATTAGTGTGCTTGTATCTCTTACTTGTGCTGCACAGCCCTTGCGTCTAACCACATGATCAATTCTTTTGGTGTCTTTGAACCAATCGACGGCGACGAGATCCATAAGATGCTTCCCAGCAGGAATCTTCAGTAAAAAGGTTGAGTGAGTACCGAAGAGGTAGTTTTGATGTAGAAGAATGTGCATCTTTCTAGTGCGTTCTAAATTAATTAGGGTAGATATTACGAACCTTCCTTTTATCTTCACAGAAACTCTTGCCACGGACTTTGAAGTTATTCCCATCAGAAATCCTCCAGCAGTTACGGGCATTTTCATTATCATCATGTCGCAGATTACCCGAAAAACAGGAGAGATCAATATCGAGAGCAGGTTCTTCTTCTGCGGTTTCAAATGGCACGAGAAATTTATAGAGATTGGATACTTTTGTCACCAACTCTGTAAGCATTAATGATAATATATAGACTATCAATTCACCTGTTTTCTTGGCATCAGTCTCCTGCTCCTGCTTACTCGCTTCAGGCTGAAATATAGCAAATGTGAAGAAAGACTCAACTTGATCAAATCTTAAGTTCAAAGAGAATGCTTGATAGTCCAACCTCTGGTTCTGAATCAGGTATCTGAAACTCGTCATCGTCATCCGAGTCTTCATCCATCAGCACCGAGTTTCTGCTGGCGCCATTTGTTTGATCAATAGAAAGGGAAGACTTATGCTGAGGCTTTCCACCTTTACTCAAAGCTAGGGAAGAAGATGCCATATTAACCATAACAGGGATCCTGATTGGCTGACCTCTATCATCTGTCTGTGAGAACCACTCGCGCAAACCTGCGATGAACATGAGTCCATGACTTAGAATGGCAGATGCATAAGTGCGGTTTCAAGAAGAGTAGAAGTCATTTTTCCACAGGGATCTTAATGGAAATGAGCACAAAAGAACTTACCACAAACACTGTTCAGCATTTGAAGAAGACAATGTTGTTGAAATGCTGGAAGATAACCTGAACCCCACCCTTTCAAATCGATTTGTATTAGATGTTGCACCTGTGTCCTAGGCCTTCCATTCCGGGGCTTTAGTGGGGCGATGTTAAATCCTCCACCTAAACAAGGGAGCATAATCTGCGTTAGATTGTAATACATAATATATTAGAATACTTTGGTGGTAGAAGACTTAGCATTAAACTTACTCTCAAGATGAGCCCGAACAAATCCAGGTTGTGGACCACAATTTTCATGCTCCCTAGAACGAAACAATACCACTTCACAGAAAGGGCAAGATAACTAATTAAAACTAGGTATATAATAGAGGCTGTCACTTCGGTAACATCCAATAAAAGAGAGGCTGTCAAGCACTAATATGAGTAGAAAGGGAAGGGAACATACCATAACTTCCATCGTCATTACGACGCCAATAGCGTACATAGCAGAGATCACGAGGCCACACAACCCTACAGACATCTTGATAACATGAGTATGACTAAACAGAGTTCCTGGAAACAACCAAGTAATATTCTGACTGAAAACGGGAGGATCACAAATGCTAATAGTATGGGATTATGTTAAACAAAATAAATCTGATAACCCTTGAGCTCCCCCAGGATAACTGGTCTATTTCGTTATGGACGCGACAAAGAGTTTAGTTGATTTTTTTGAATCAAATCTCTACATAGCAATTAAACGCGGATGTGTGATTATTACTAAATGATAATATTTCAGGTGCAATATTACATTGGAAACCAGTCGAGCAGAAGTCTGTGATAGAGTATTGCTGTGTGACCATCAACCTCTTCCACTAATCTCCCATTGTGAAAACTGCAGTCCCACCTGCCAAACCATAAGAAAAGAGGGAAAACAAAGAGCCTCAGATACAGACCAGAACACTCAAGAAGGAAACACTTTTGCTAACATAGAATTGATAAAAAATTTGGCCGAGACATAACTGTAGGATGTAGAAACAGAAGAGATAAAGACCCAACACTAGTGACAAAATATTTTACTGGTATAAAATATATCCAGTAAAATTTGCCAAATAGGATAGCATATGACTACAAGAAAATGAGGGGAAAGAAAAACTAAAAAAGATGGTCTCTTATGACCAGAATATAAATGAGAATGTTTCCTACTCATATCGAGTGCCATCCATGCTCATAACAAGCTCGAATATTTCCTCACATGTGGCCTCCACTACACCAACAGCCTTCATTGCCCTGCTGCAGCTTCTTGGCTGCATTCTTAGCACTGTAAATGATGGTTCTTGACTAAATAAAACGACTATGTAATAAGCAGGAAATTTTGCCATAAAAATGACAAACTAGTAGGCACTTCCATACAAGATAATCAACTTCAAGTAGCTCTTCAAAAATCCGTAGACCTGCAAAATGTATTTCAAAGTGAGAAGAATTGTTCCCAAACTTAAGCATTATCATTGAATACTAAATGATTATATGATCCAACAGATTGTATAGTAGTGAAATTCTTTTTTGGAGCCGATTACAGGCACAAGTCTTACAGGCGTTAGGAGGAAGATCATTAAAAAGTTATGGTATTTCATAAGTCGTGACTTTTTGTAATTTATCAGGGTAAAAAAATAGAACTTTAATGCTTGCAAACACCATGCATAACCACTAACCATTTTGGCACTGAAGGAGACGCCAGTGTTTTCTCGAAAATGCTTGGTTGCTGGAACTCTGGTTTGACAACTCAGCATCAAACTCCTTAGTCCAGTCAAGTATAGCTTCTGGAGGGCCTGCATGTTTGTTTGAGGTGGTCAGATTGCATTGAGGATTGCAGCTGACTAAATTAGTACGCGTAGAAATGAATTAGGTAAAACCATTTCCAATAGTTGTCCTCCTCAATAAATCACGTCGAGAGTCATCTTCATCCTCCAGCGCACTGAACCTGAAGAAAATTGCATAGATTGTTTCACATAAATATAGGTATATAAAATCCAGCACAGTGTCCAACATCAACATTAATAATATATCAAATGATAATGGTCACTTTCCGCATGTCATTCTTAGAAAAGATCAGAGCTAACACAACCAAATTGAAAAGTCATAGTAATAATAGGACTGATGATTAAATCTTTCGTTAGTATCTAATATGATTATGATCCCGTTTTTTCAAGTTTATTTTGTGATTATGATCGCCACAAACCATACCATTCTCAACACAGGTCAGATATACTCTCTGTAAAGGAAGAACATAGGACTCTATGACCAGAACTTATGAATAAGGCAAAAGTCATATGATCAAGCAAACATAAGCAAGTGAGTTGTTGTAAGATAAATTCACGATGCCTGGAGAAATGAAGAAATGATGTTGATTATGCACTCACGGGCTTTCATGGTCTGAAGATGAAGCAGTCCTTCCAGCATCCATCCCAGGCTTATATTCAAAAGAAACATATTGCTGACCACTTGGTACTAGAGACTCTTGATGCTGAAACAGTGTAAGAACGGTAATCAGATAAGCATCAATCCTCAGATTTCAAGCGGCTACAGATAAATAAGACAGACAAGGCAGAAAATTTTGTGATTGAGGTATTGCTAGATAGAATTTACAGACCTGATCTATGACACACTCAATTTTTTCCTTCCACATTAAAGCTTCCTGGATGTTGAACGCTGCCATCTAGCAAGAACATACTCCACATGAACTAACAAAAAGCATTAAAATGCAGACTAACAAGATAAAAAACTATTACTATTACTATGAGAAAGAAAAGACAAGATACCGTGATTCTGTGGTGCTTTTCTTTCTTGTTATAGACAGACAACACGTAAACCATCTGCAAAGACAAGTCAAGAAAATAAGAAAACGCAAATCCATAACTGACATTACAGTTAGCCGGAACGAAAATGACATTACAGCCAAAGATATTCACAACAGTTATTATTTAGATGAACTGTTCCTAATCAGTTATACTATTCCCAAGTCAAGAGAGATAAACAGACAATGGTAAAACTTCACAGTATCACAAGAGTGAGAATCAGTAGGATCACATATACATCACGCAGAGAATGTTTTACTTTGCAAAAACCCACATTCTACTGGTAAACAACCCACATTACAACACATAATAACTTATATAGTAACTTCACAGGATCACAACACATAAGCACTTAATCGTAACTTCACATTATCAAAAGACTTAAGAATCAGTAGGTAAGCAAGCGACATTACAACACAAAACTCACATGTCCATGATGTGTCTTCAATCCTCGATCCTCAACTCTACAGTTTCCATCAATGACCATCGTCTTGATAGGCAGCTACATTCAACATGTACAATATCATCATTATCTATTAAAGTATTAAGTAAACCTTCTCTTTCTCTAAAGTCTCTATCTCATAACCACACTCTTAATTTGGGAAAATTCTAAATCCAGACTAGATTAATATGGGGATGTAATCAATGTTACCTGATTATCTTGAGGCTTCTTCTTGTAATAAGCTAAAAGACGAGGTTCCAACACGAAATACCTCATATGAATATACGATCTTCCGATCTTTCTTCTTCCATACCTCACCATCCATCCTTCATACACTACCTTCGACATTTCCTTTTTCTTTTTTTCCCACCCACCAAGACGATGAAATCGGAATCTTAGATCCAAAACCGAATCAATGTAATTCCGCCGGGGAGATCAATGACTTGGTTTGATGATCATCGGCGCCGGAATCTGGATTGGTGTTTGGATTCTCAGATTCTTATCGATTCCAAAAACCGGAAGATTTATGAGTCCCAAAAGTTTTGAAATTCCCATATAGAGAAATAAAATAAAATATAATTAAATTAAAGTAGAGAGAGAGAGAGAGAGAGAGACGCAGTGAAAAGATTCCTGAAAAGTAAATTTAAGAGGTAATTAAGGATTTTAAAATGGTTTAATTAATTGAGTAAAGTCATAGCAGCTCTGTTACATTACATGTCACGTTCCATTTACAGGCAAAAAAGCTCCTGTATTAATAATGATAGTTTTGTTTTGTTGACGAATGTTTTATAGATTCGAGATGCTTAACGGTAAATATAATTCATCATTAATATAATGTAAAGTTCCTTTTGCTTTTCACATGAACACACATGAATAAAGGCGGGGGTGTCAAGATCGATTTTTTTTACATAGTAAAATATTTAAATTTTACACAGGATTAAGAAAAAACAAAAAACCTTGAAAAAAACAAACAGGAAGATTTTATCATTTAAAAATTAAAATTATTATTACCCTTACTTTATTTTTTGAGGGGTTTTTAATCTGAAAAAAAAAAAAAAAAAAAAAAACTGAAATTGTTTTTTTGCTCAATAAGGTGCAATGATAGATTCTATGAGTTCTTGTAGAGGTGCGAGTTCTTTCTTGTCAATCAGTCCAAACTCCTGCCAATACCAAAAAGACAAGAGAGTTTACTGAAATGGCCAAATTGTAAAGCTTTTATTGCAGAGTAATTTAAAACGAGAGAACTCACATGAGTAAAGAGGATGAAATGTTTGAAGCAAGTGTTGAGATGAGCTTCTTCTTTGAGGCTAACGATTTTCTGGAAATGAGAATGGTATATATGTGCATACACACGGAATAGCCGTTTAAAGATCGTTTTCACCACATCCTTGAAGTTCTGAGGAAACGGTGCTCCTGCAACAAAACCGAAAAATTAGCACTAGGATATCAATATAGAACCTTCTTATGCTGATTGATCTCATTGACATTATAGTTTACCAAGCCTTTGAGGAAACAGGGTTTCATCATCGAGTTGAGTCTCGATCCAATCCATCAAGTACTCGACATATTTTGGAGCAGAAACCTCGATTGGCTTCTTGATCTGTACACCATCTGCCCATCTATATTCATACCTGTAAAGAGAATTTGACTGTGTTAACAAAAAGAAACATGTAAAGAAAGGTTCTATAGCAACAGTAACATAAGTCACATTACTGGTTTCACTGGTCAAATACACAACAGATAATGATCAAGCGGTAGGTTCACAGTTGACACTCTACTTAGAATTGAAGTCTATCTTTCGAAAATAAATTTGAGTGCAATAAAAATTTCCAAAAGAGAAGACTACAGAGATCCGAAAACATAGCCTACACTCTTTCTAATCTTCACAGTTGTAAGGACATCATAAGTTATTGAGCAAGCTTAATCGCACATCAGACCACTTGAAGACCCAAAATCTAATCACAGCAAGGAGAAAATATCTGATATGAGGTTTTGTTAACGAGTTTGTATCTTTTCAAACAAATGGGACGATCCTCTAATGAGTAAATTAGTCTCGAAGCTTGAAGCTAACTATGTACAAATAACATATAGTAAAAGAAGTGAGGCTATACTTGGGGCCAGCAGTCATTGTAGGACAGTTATCTGGTGTGCAGAACTCGGTAAGGGTACCATATAGCAAATTCACCTGATTGAAGAAATCCACAGCTGAAAAGAAAAAACAATATATCAAAAAAGCTATTGCAAATCGTAAAAAAGAAAGAGAAATCAGTAACTTTTCAACCCCTCCATAAAATCCCAAAGACTAAGTATACTCTAGAGGTAACCATGAGACTGCAAGCAGAAGTGGTACTCACTGTTTACAGCAAGCCATTCATTTGCATCCTCTCCTGGAGGAAGTCTTACAGCTTCTCTCAAGTTCCCACTTCCTAGGGTGGCATCTATATGCTTTCGTAGCTGTGCACCCTATATTTCCGAAAGAAACAAAACACTCAACACGGATCAAACACTAGATTTCATGTCAACTAATGAACGACTGCAAAACTCGAAAATAACAGAGGTTCAAAGACATAAATCATAGAAAGAAGACGGTCAGATAGTTTACAAACCTTGCTTCCAGAAGGTGCACTCTTTTTAGGACGGAAAGTCTTCTGATTCCTATTAAAAAAAGTAAAGAACATATGTTATCATCGATGCCAAATAAAAAGCAGTCTGGATAACCTGTTAAAGTAGACCTATACATTATAACATGATCGAGTCAAAACGGCTATAAGTGCAACAAGAAACAAAAATCCAGTCTTTATCCTAAAACAATTTTTTGAGAACAATCACTGCATATGACAGGGATGTATTACTCTCTAGTTTTGGTTTCAATCATGAGTTCTGAGGAACGAAACAATTCTGATCAATCATTGAATGCATAGCTAGTAATATGTTTTCCAAATCTGGGGAGCATAAATATGAACCATCATAATTATCACTAAGATTTGAAGCACTGGTGACAAATTTACAGCACCAGTGATTTTAAATCCAATCACGCAAACTCTAACCTGTGTTAAACTCGTCCATGAACACCTTCCAAAACACACTACTTGTATACATGACACGATATCAAGTTCACAAGATCCGGTAAACGGATCCAATTGCTCAATTCATAAAATCAGATCAAAAACTTATTAAGATATGTAAACACACACACACACACACAGACCCTCAAATCATCAATTCAAATCTTAACTGTATTAAAAACGAATCAGCAATCGATAAAGTAAGGTTGATACTTAGAGATCACAAGTTCTGATTAGCAAATCACAAAAACGAAACATAGAAAACCAAAATTAATCCGAGAAAAATTCAGAATAAAGCCACACGAATCCATGATCCAACACAATTACAATGCACAGGAGATCCTAAGAAGCAAGAGATTGAATCACAGAAGAAATCAAGATCACTAGTTTTTGTGATTGTGACAAACAGATCTGAGATTGCAAAACAATCAATCCAAAAGATTAATTCAACAAAATTGAACACAAAATTACGCAGAGAGAAACGAAGAAGAAGATTCTCTCACCTCCCAAGCCCAAAGAGACTCATGGCGACAAAAAGGCAAAGCGAGAGAGAAAGAGATTCGAATTAGCCTTTTTTTTTTTCCTCAGGTGGAAAAATGAATGAGAAAAAGAGAAGTCTCTCTGTAAAGACAGACGGGGAATAAAAGTGAGATGAGTATTATTTATATGGTGAAGACGAAAGACTCGTTGATTCTCTTTCTCTCTCCTTATTAGCTGGCATATTTTCTAAATACCCCTTCACTTTTATAATGTTTAGATTTATACCCTCAACTAATAAATTTTCTTTAAGAATCAATTATTAGCTGAAAGAATTTAATGTGACCCATTTTTTTGGGACGGGTTATCCGATTCACGGGCTTCGGATATCTGTCCAAACATTATGATAGCTTCATAATTCATAAATAAGAAAACAAATTAAAATTTATTAATTGAAAAATAAAATATAGGGAGATTGACACTATGGCACACTTTTGATAAAAGTGTTCTCATTCTAGCATACTATCTATCTATGAGGCACTGTTTAACAACTTTTTACACTATTCACATAATTTCTTGACTATTTTGTCTTCTAAATATAACAAGAATATGAGAGATTGTTAATATCAAGAAAAAATTGCATTCTAGCACACTTTTGAAACTTTAATAGCACTCTAGCACATTTTTTGTCCATAACACACTTTCTTATATTGAATTGTCAAAAACACCCTTTAACTAAAGCATCTCTCTCTCAATTAATTTTTTTTTATGCACACAATAATGCTTAATAAAAAGGAAGATTTGCATAGAGACACACTTTTTGTCAAAATTTTTGCAAAAGACACACTTTCTAACCATGACACACTTTTTGGCCAATTTTACATTGTTCAATTGATTTTTTGACATTTTTACCCCTAAATATAAAACATAAGTCTTAACTAATAAATGGGAAGAGTAGATTTGATAGGATTTGTCACAAAATAATAAGAACCATTTGATTGAAACTATGTACTTACAATTCAATGGATAAGATTTTCTGTCACATTTCTTTTTTTATTCTTCACTTTTTTTTCTTTCTCTCTTTATAATTAATTTATTTAGTTATTATGACATATATTTTCCATCTTGTTTTTATGATTCATTATAATTTTATTTTTTTCTACATTTTAAGATCCATTTTATTATTTTTAAAGTGAATAATTATAATACATATTATCCAATTATAGTTGAATATTTGTTAATTGTGTGGATACGTATTTGTGGATATCAATGTCTTATTATGTGGATACGTATTTGTGGATATCAATGTCTTATTATGTGGATACGTATTTGTGGATATCAATGTCTTAATTGTGGATACTTATTTTAAAATCAAGTCCACATGGATGATGAATGTATGGACATGCTTTGTATTTGGCTGATAAACCGATGATTTATCATGGCTGACCATATGGATCATAAGATCTGAAAATTGTTGTCCACGAGACAATGACCATATGGTCAGTTTATTTGTGGCATCAACAACTAATTCCCCTATGTTGCAAGTCTATAACACACAAAAAAATCCAACTAGTCCATAAGCGTTTTGTTTCGAATCCACATGTATTATGCGCACTTAGTTATGCTTATAAACTATTAAAGAAAATCAGCAATAACAGTTTTTAGTAATGTCTAGTAACATATCTAAGTACGTTTACACGACAAACATATTTCACAACAATTTTTACTCCTCTTTGCTCTGCAAAACACAACCAATTGTGGGAGTGTGAGAGAATCTGCAATATCAAATACATGAATAGACGATGTGAAAATAAATTATTTGAACTGTTGGATCATAAGAGAAACGAGTATGTTCAGTCATACAACCATCCACATAAAACAATCCAGGTTTATTCATATAAGTATACGACCATCCACACAAAACCTATCCACTCATCCATATCCATTAAGTTAGGTTCATATATCCTTCTATACCACTTTATAGACAAATAACCATCTATATTATGCTGAAAATCATATTGTTTTCAATAGAACTTATCTTCTTTTCGTTAGAAAAACTTATGTAAATAAAACCAAGCTTATTTACTTTAGTGGCATTATGTGTAATCTTAAATAAAACAAACGTAAAGCTACAAACAAAGTACATATATAGAGAGAGACACATGGGATGAGAGATGACATTTGTTCTCAGTTCAGATATGAGTGTGAGAAAATAAAGCGTAAGATGAGAAAACTACTAATGGGGATCGTGAACTGTCCATTATTGGTTGACCATTTGTTCACTATTAAATGGACACAAGAATGTTTAACAAAACCATTGTTTTTGGTATATTGCTACCAATGTTTAACAAAACCATTGTTTTTGGTATGTTTAACAGTGACTTAGTTTCTTTGTACCATCAACAACCAATTCTCCTATATTACCTTTCTTAAAAGTTTTTGTGGAGAGAACGAAGCAAGTGAGAACGATAACAATAGAAGATGAATTGGAGATCTATGGTTTTTTCTTATTTCTCCTTTTATTTTGTAGTGAAATATTTTCTTTTTAATATTTGGATTGAATGTTTTATTAGGATTAAAAAAACAAATTGGATTTCAAAATAATTTGGTATTTATCCAAGTCAAAGCTTTGTATCTAGATAATGAAAATAAATTAGAGATATGAAAAAGAAGGTAAGACAGCATGTGTGAGAATGAAATCATGGAGGGAGGGAGATGAATTGAGTATTTAGAGTTTCCCTATTTTTTGGTAGTGAAGATGTTCATTGGAAAGAGAGAGAAAGAGAGATGAAGATGATGGATCTGAAAAATTAGAAAATTATAAAAAAATAAGAAAAAAATAAGAAAAAAATAAGAAGATAATGCTGTTAATAAAAAATATTGTGAGGTTTGTTGAACAAGAGATGTGGCTAATATGATATTTTGTTTTTTAAAATTGAGTATTATTGTATGCATAAAAAGAATTGGTTGAGAGAGAAGTGGTATAGATAAAGGGTGTTTTTGACAATTCAATCTAAAAAAGTGTGTTGTGGACAAAAAGTGTGCTATTGTGATATTAAAGTTTCAAAAAGTGTGTTAGAGTGCAATTTTTCTAACTACATCTTTAGTTCAACAACCCTCACAATATCTTTTTTTTTTTTTAATTTACAGCAATATCTTCTTGTTTTTTCTTTTCTTTTATAATTTCTTAATTTTCAGATCCACCATTTTCATTACTCTCTTTCTCTCTCCAATGAACATCTTCACCACAAAAAAATAGGAAAACTCTAGATACTCAATTCATCTCACTCCCTCCATGATATCATTCTCACACATATTGTGTTACCTCCTTTTTCATATCTCTAATTTATTTTCAGACTCCAAATACCAAGCTTTGACTTGGATAAATGCCAAATCAATATGAAATCCAGTTTTTTATTTTTCTTTTCTTTTATTCTTAATAAAACATTCAATCCAAATATTTTTAAAAAAAATTTCACTAGAAAATAAAAGGAGAAATAAGAAAAAATTATAGATCTCCAATTCATATTATATTGTTATCATTCTCACTTGCTTCGTTCTCTCCACGAGGATTTTTAAGAAAGGTAACATATGAAAATTGGTTGTTGATGACACAAATAAAATAATCATATGGTCATTGTCTCGTGGACATCACGTGGTCAGTTTACATGTAAACTAACCATATGGTCATTGTCTCGTGGACAACCCTTAAAAAAACAACATATGGAAATTGATTGTTGATGCCACAAAGAAACTAACCATATGGTCACTGTCTCGTGGATATCACGTGGTTAATTTACATGTAAATTAATCATATGGTTAGTATTTTGTGGACACCACCGTATTTTGTGGACCACATGTAGATTGGCACTATGGCACACTTTTGATAAAAGTGTTTTCATTCTAGCACACTTTCTATCTATGAGACACTTTTTAACAACTTTTTACACTATTCACATAATTTCTTGACTATTTTGCCCTCTAAATATAACAAGAATATGAGAGAGTGTTAATATCAAACTAGAGTTTAAACAAAACAAAATATGGGGACCATTTTTACTATCAACTAAAACAAATAAAAATGTTTTTTTTTTTATCTCAAACACTTTTATGTCATATTTTTCTATTCTTCTCTTTACTTTTTTTGTTTATCCTCTTTTTCTTCTCTCTTTGTAAGCATTTTATTTAATTATTATGACATATATGGTTGATTTTATTTTTGTGATTCATTATAATTATATTTTTCCTATATTTTAAGATCCATTTTACTATGTTTAAAATGAATAATATGTGGATACTTAAAGTATTCATTTATAGTTATTCATTTATGAATAATATGAATAATTATTCATTTATAGTTGAATATTTGTTCATTATTATGTGGATACTTAAAGTATCTTATTATGTGGATACTTATTTTGGATGATCATATAAAAACATAAGAATACATGTAAACTGACCACATGATATCCACGAGACAGTAACCACATGGTTAGTTTCTTTGTGGCATCAACAATCAATTCTCATATGTTGTTTTTTTAAGAGTGTGCCATAGTGACAACAACCATATGGTGTCCACCAAATAATAACCATATGGTTAATTTACATGTAAATTAACCACGTGATATCCACGAGACAGTGACCATATGGTTAGTTTCTTTGTGGCATCAACAATCAATTTCCATATGTTGTTTTTTTTAAGGGTTGTCTACGAGACAATGACCATATGGTTAGTTTACATGTAAATTGACCACGTGATGTCCACGAGACAATGACCATATGATTATTTTATTTGTGTTGATATGCTCAAATTTACCCTAGAGCTACTCTCTCAAATTAAGAGGTCAATGCAGTACTTAGGGGTCGAATTCCACAAGGACTCAAGACTACACAATAAATTATAGAGTTTTATAATTATGCTAAACAAATTGATTTAAATAAAGAAAAGCAATGCAAAATATTAAATAAAGCTGTTGTAAATTCAGAAGATCAAAAAGCTAGGTCTAGGGAATTTCTCAGGAAATTATGAAATATTAAATCAATCAATAAATTAGGATTCAAACAATTAAGAACAGATCTAGAACTCTAAACACTTTTGTAAATTAAATCAGTTCTCACTGCAAATAATATCTAAATTTAAAACCAGAAAATCCAAATCTCTTTGTAAAATTCTAGGTTAAAAATCAGCAATAAAATCAGGTTTAGATTGTTCACAAAATCACTTAATCAAATCTCTTTGCAAGAAGTAATTTTGCTCATCAAAAGGTTTTATCAGGAAAATCAATTATATTCTCATATCAATTTATTTTCCTAAAGTATTAATTCTAGGTGATCAATCAAGAATTAATATGAAGAACAACCTAAGAGGAAGATCTAGATAGATAAAGAATCCTAAATAAACAGATCTAATAATTCATAAAATCCTTGTGAAAAACCCTAAACCTAACAAGCAAACTACTCAGACATATTCAATGAAGAACAAAACATGATTCTGAATAATAAGCAATTGAGATTAAAAAGAGTAAGAAGGAGTTCAAGAAATTCTTCTCTCAAAACAGTTCAGATCTCTCTCCCAAAAGCTCTCAAAAATCTCTCAGGGTTGCAGGAAAAATAAAACTTGATAGAATAAAACTTAAGGGTTTGGAAAACCTAAAAACTATATATATATGTCCTAAAACACGTCAGGGACTAGTCTTGCAAATATGGAAAACTTCGGGCAACTTTGTAAAACTTCCAAATTTGGCTCTCTCGTCGGTTTGGACTGGGTGTCGATCGATGCTAAGGCAGTGTCGATCGACACCATCTCCTCTGATCGATTCCAAGTTGATTTCTTGCGGATTATTGCTCCAAACTGATCCAAATTGCTCCATTTTGCTCCTTTCATGCTAAAAACCTGTAAAGACTCAAAAACAATCTAGAAACAAATGAAAAGACACTAAAAGACTCCTTATATCATGGTTAAAAACCACAAAAACCATGATATATCAACTCCCCCAGACTTAGCCTTTGCTTGCCCTCAAGCAAAACAGAAACTTAGACCTGTGAAAGAGGTTTGAAAACTGGGAACTCACTCAACTGCATAATGATTCTTATTTGCACTCTTCATTTACCTGACTCAAGAACTTACTACTTATACTCAACCATGATAAGCATCAACATTCCTTACTCAAATCCCACAATCCCTTGGAATCTCTGAAATCTCCATTGTCATCTCATTAGTCAATATTAAAGCACAAATAAGGTGAATTCTTACCTTGGGTGTATTGATCAGTGGCATATGGACTCTCTTCAGGCCAAGACATTCTTCTTACATCTCCTTTCCTCTCCCTTTTCTCACTTCCATTATTTTTTTCTTCTTTTTTTTTCTAAATCAAAGGTGTAAGCGAATACCGGGGTCATCGGTAATTTACCTACCCCTCGCTTCCAAGCTTTGTGTGATCATTTGACTCAAGAGTAGAATAATGAGGTCACTGGTAATTTACCTACCTCTCTAAACTGATCAAAATCATCTCATCTTTTATTTTATCTTTTTCTGATTTTTTTTTTTTTAAAGCACTGAAGGGAAGAGAGAGGGGAGACATACTTTGAAAAATTGCATTGTCTTGTATGGCCTGAAGAAGAAGTCTAGTCCACTGATTTCCAACCCCAAAGTAAGAGATTAAGTCCGGTTAAAATCCTGATAAAAGTTGAGACAACGTTAGATCAATCAGATATCCATTGAATAAGGGCTTTCAGGATTGTTGATAAGGCTCATAGTCTTTCTAAGCTTCAGTTCTGAGATCAAGCATAAACAAGTAATCATTAGAGTGTTAGCCAAATAAGAGAAATCATTAGCCAAGATCATAATTCCCAAAGATAAAAAGAAAAATTTGAAAAATTTGACTCAAACTTTATGGTTTTGACTGACACAACTGAAACTCAAAAACAGAAAACATAGTTAGTAACTAACCTCCCCCAGACTTAAACAACACTGTCCGCAGTGTTATCAAGTAAGAGGAAAACAAAAATAAAAATAAAATAAATAAAAATCAAAAGAAAAACCTACCAGTGGGTTGCCTCCCACTAAGCGCTTGTTTTCAGTCATTAGCTTGACTGTGTTGGAGCTCAGGCATCCGGTGGATCAGAACGTGGCAGTGAAGTCCTCTTCATCCAAGGTGGTGTATAAGCTTTAGGTGCATGAGGCTTGCCAAGGATGTGAGGAACAGGACCATGGTAGGATTTAGGGATTGGTTTGCCTCTCTTATGTCCTGCAAAATCATCAACAGAAGAAACAAGCGCTCTACGATAATCTCGTGGCTTGGTTAACTGCAAAACAGTTTTTATCTCTTTGAAATTCTTGTTGATGATAGGAGGAAGTTTAGGAGAAGGAGATGCATACCTTTGCCTTACCTGAGGGCTCTGGAGTGTGGATTGATGACTCTTCTGTTTGGGAACAGGTTTCTGACTTGGAGCATCAGTTTTGGACAAGCTTTGTCGCGGTCGTGGAGGGGTGTCGATCGATACCCTCTTGGTGGCATCGATCGACACTGAGCCTGATGCTCGTGTTGCAGAAACTTTTTCAACAGAAAAAGTCTGTCCATCAATAGTAGGAGCCCTCCTCAGCTTATCCATCTCGAAATTCAAACTCAAACCATCCACATTCAGTGCTATGTGTCCCTTCTTCACATCAATGATGGCACCAGCTGTAGCCAAGAAAGATCTTCCTAAGATGAGAGGATCTTTAGGCTCTTGATCATACTTCAGCACCACAAAGTCAGTGGGAATCATGAAGTTGCCAACCTTAACTGGAATATCCTCTAAAACACCTTCAGGAGTTCTTCGGGAGCGATCAGCCAAGATAAGAGAAATCTGAGTTGGCTTGAATTCTGTCATCCCAAGTCTCACAGCAACAGAATGTGGCATCAAGTTGATGCTAGAGCCAAGGTCACAAAGTGAGTGAGAAAACCTTCCTGCTGAGATTGAGCAATCAAGTACAAAGCTTCCAGGATCTGGTAACTTCTTAGCAGTCTTACATTGAATGATTGCACTCACTTCCTTAGAGATAACCACCTCCTGCTTTCTCTCCTTCTCCCTCTGAAGAGGCTGGTTTAACAGAATTGCACTGACATCCTTAGTAAGAAGTGCTCCTTCTTCAGGGCTCAAACCATTGGATACCATTCTCTTCACATACCGCTTAAGAGGTGGTGAAAGCTTTACTGCATCAATTAAAGGCATCTCAATCATCACCTTGTCCATCATTGCTTTGCATCTAGCTTCCTCCATCTCTTGCTTAGACTTTCTTGGCTTGGGAAAAGGAACCTTAGGCTTGTAGACCCTTTCAACTGTTGGAACCTGAGATTTCGCAGCTTTTGGTTCCGTCTGAGATGAGTGTCGATCGATACCCAGGTGGTGTCGATCGACACCATCATCTGAAACCGAGAATTTTGTCGATTTTTCACCCAGTTCGGCATAAGCAATTTCAACAGCATCTTCATCCCTCACAGATATGGCATTGCAAGCATGTTTAGGGGTTGACTCAGTTCTTCCAAGAAGAAAACCCTCTTGTCGTTTGACAGATCCAGCAGTCTGAATAACCTGATTCTCCAACTTCTTGACATGAATGTTCAATGCTTCTATCTTCCCATTCAGCTCAGTGTAGACATTGTCAATCTTTCCATGGAATGTCACTGTCAAATTCTCTTGACCTTGTAAAAGCTGCTCAAGCATGGCTTCCATTCTACTCTCTGAAGAATTCTTAGGAGGTGGAGACTTATAAGATGAGTTCCCATATGTCCTTGTATAGCCATTGTTCTGTTGTTGCTGCTGATACTCTGGCTTGGAAGTGTAGCCTGAAGAGTTCCCACTGTAAGACCTATTGCCTTGCTGATTTCCAAACCGCTGTCCCTGATTCCCATACACATAGTTCACATCTTCCTCTTGGTGTCCTTGATCAGGTTCTGGCTCATATGTCTCAACCTCAGCAGCAAAATGAACAGATTTCTTACCCATAAGGAGATTATGCACTGAATCCAGCTTAGCATTAACAGAAGCTAACTGGTTTGAATCAAATCCTCCATGCAATCTCTTTCTTTCAGCATCTGCTCCCTTAGTGCTATTGCTAGAAGCCAAATTCTCAATCAAAACTTCAGCATCTTCTGGAAATCTTGTTTTGAAATTCCCATGACTTGCAGCATCTAAAGCTAACTGATACTCCCAGTCGCACCCTCTGAAGAAGATACTTAGCAAGTGAACCTTTGAAAAACCATGGTGTGGATAATCCCTCTGATAAGCTTTGAATCTCACCCAAGCTGCCTTGAAAGCTTCATCTGGTCTTTGCTTGAAAGTGGATAGCTTGACTCTCAACTCATCTGACATTGCATCATCATAGAAATGGTTAAGGAAAGCCACTTTGACATCACGCCAGCTTGTCAATGATCCAGCTGGCAACTGCTTCAACCACTGAGATGCCTCTCCTGCAAGTGAGTATGGGAAGAGCTTGCAGAATATGAAGTCCTCAGTCACTCCATTAGCCTTGATACTGGTCACAAGATCCTCAAAATGCTCAATATGGTCCAGAGGCTTCTCATTGGGCAAAGCAGAGAAAGGTCTCTGCCCAACTAGTTGAAAGTACGCAGGTTTCAACTCAAAATCATTCCTCTGAAAAGGGGGAGGAACAATAGCAGACCGGTTCTCATACACCAGATCAGCCCTATTGTAGTCAGCAATGGTCCTGATCAAGTCCCGGTTTTGCTCATGTCGTCGAACGGGGTTCTGTACGTGGTTGGCAGCTCCACGCACGTCTGCAGGTGGGTGTCGATCGATGCCACCTGGTTGGTGTCGATCGACACCAAGATCCGGATCATCAACGATACCAGCTTGCTGGTTCACGACAGCCTGCTCGTTGACAACAGGTTCAGGAATCACGTTTCCTTCTGCATCAAGCTTTTGGCCATGCTCATTGCGCAAGTGGCCCTCTTGATCCCTCAAAACACCAGCCTCATCACGCATCAGAATGATCGTATTAACCATCTTCAGAGATTTAGCTGCTTTTCTATTCTCACGCTCAAGTTTTCCCAACTCTTGGTTTGACAAATTCATAGTAGGACCAGATTTGTTGCTCCTTGTGTGAGGTCTAGGAGGCATGCACCTGAAACACGAAAGAGAAGAAAAACAAAAACGTGTAAGTAGAAAATAAAAAGAAAAATTTAGACGAAATTAAAAACTTAAATCTAATGGTAGAATCAGAGAGTCCCCGGCAACGGCGCCAAAATTTGATAAGCTCAAATTTACCCTCTAGAGCTACTCTCTCAAATTAAGAGGTCAATGCAGTACTTAGGGGTCGAATTCCACAAGGACTCAAGTCTACACAATAAATTATAGAGTTTTTCAATTATGCTAAACAAATTAAATTGAATTAAAATAAAAGCAATGCAAAATATTAAATAAAAGCTGTTGTAAATTCAGAAGATCAAAAAGCTAAGCCTAGGGAATTTCTCAGGAAATTATGAAATATTAAATCAAATAATAAATTAGGATTCAAACAATTAAGAACAGATCTAGAACTCTAAACACTTTTGTAAATTAAATCAGTTCTCACTGCAAATAATATCTAAATTTAAAACCAGAAAATCCAAATCTCTTTGTAAAATTCTAGGTAATAAATCAGCAATAAAATCAGGTTTAGATTGCTCACAAAATTATTAAATCAAATCTCTTTGCAAGAAATAATTTTGCTCATCAAAAGGTTTTATCAGGAAAATCAATTATATTCTCATATCAATTTATTTTCCTAGGGTATTAATTCTAGATGGCCAATCAAGGATTAATATGAAGAACAACCTAAGATGAAGATCTAGATAGATAAAGAATCCTAAATAAACAGATCTAATAATTCATAAAATCCCTGTGAAAAACCCTAAACCTAACAAGCAAATTACTCAGACATAATCAATGAAGAACAAGACATAATTCTGAATAATATGCAATTGAATTTAAAAGAGTAAGGAAGGAGTTCAAGAAATTCTTCTCTCAAAGCAGATCTCTCTCTCCAATAGCTCTCAAAAATCTCTCAGGGTTGCAGAAAAAATAAAACTTGGTAGAATAAAACTTAAGGGTTTTGAAAACCTAAAAACTATATATATATGTCCTAAAACACGTTAGGGACTAGTCTTGCAAATATGGAAAACTTCGGGCAACTTTGTAAAACTTCCAAATTTGGCTCTCTCGTCGGTTTGGACTGGGTGTTGATCGATGCTAAGGCAGTGTCGATCGACACCATCTCCTCTGATCGATTCCAAGTTGATTTCTTGCGGATTATTGCTCCAAACTGATCCAAATTGCTCCATTTCGCTCCTTTCATGCCAAAAACCTGTAAAGACTCAAAAACAATCTAGAAACAAATGAAAAGACACTAAAAGACTCCTTGTATCATGGTTAAAAACCACAAAAACCATGATATATCATGTGTCATCAACAACCAATTTTCATATGTTACCTTTCTTAAAAATCCTCGTGGAGAGAACGAAGCAAGTGAGAATGATAAAAATATAAGATGAATTGGAGATCTATAATTTTTTCTTATTTCTCCTTTTATTTTATAGTGAATTTTTTTTTTTAAATATTTGGATTGAATATTTTATTAAGAATAAAAGAAAAGAAAAATAAAAAACTGGATTTCATATTGATTTGGCATTTATCCAAGTCAAAGCTTGGTATTTGGAGTCTGAAAATAAATTAGAGATATGAAAAAGGAGGTAAGACAATATGTGTGAAAATGATATCATGGAGGGAGTGAGATGAATTGAGTATCTAGAGTTTTCCTATTTTTTTTTGTGGTGAAGATGTTCATTGGAGAGAGAAAGAGAATAATGAAAATGGTGGATCTGAAAATTAAGAAATTATAAAATAAAAGAAAAAACAAGAAGATATTGCTGTAAATTAAAAAAAAAAGATATTGTGAGGGTTGTTGAACTAAAGATGTAGTTAGAAAGATATTTTTGTTTTTTTATTAAGCATTATTGTGTGCATAAAAAAAATGGGTTGAGAGAGAGATGCTTTAGTTAAAGGGTGTTTTTGACAATTCAATATAAGAAAGTGTGCTATGGACAAAAAGTGTGTTAGAGTATTATTAAAGTTTCAAAAGTGTGCTAGAATGCAATTTTTTCTAAAATATACTCCCTCCGTTTCAAAATATAAGATGTTTTAGAGAAATTTGTTGTTTCATAATATAGGATGTTTTCAAGTTTCTATGCAACTTTAAGATTACTTTAGTATTTTATATTATGTAGTATTGTTTCTGATTGGTTGAATTTGTTAAAAGTAAATACTTCTTAATATGCGTGTTTTAGTTAAAACATCCTATATTTTGAAACGGAGGGAGTATTATTTAGATCAGTTATGAACTTTTACTATTTGGATCTGTATATGATTCTTCCAAGTTTTTAAAATAGATGAGAGCAGATTTTAGATTCTAAATAATATTTCACTTTGATTACATAGAAATTAAAAAAAACTGGAATTTTGTCTTTATAGGGAAAGGGAAAGCAATACAAAAATTGAGAAATTGCTTCCACCATGACATTTTTAAATATGTTTTCATTATAAAAAAAACTTTTACATAATCCTTTTTTTCAACGTTAACACAATTTGTTTTTTTTTGTGTGTGGTCAACTTACTTCATTAACCAAAGAACCTGTCATAGAGTTGTAAAGCAAAAGATTACATAATTTTGAGAATTACATCTCGCTTGCTTGGCCAATCTATTAGCTACACTATTTGTTTCATTGCTTGCTTGCTTATATGCTTACAAGTAAAGTAATATAGACGATCTTATAATGTCAGCAAGATACTTTGCGATTGGAGAGTGTTTCCATAGAAAGACATATTGCGATCAGGCAGTGTTTCCATCTTGGACTGATGTAGTGTAGAGAATTATGTTAAGAATTCAGATCTCCACGTAATGTTAGGTTCGTATATCCCACCCAATCTTCAAAGATCAATGACTGCCAAGCTAAAGAGGTTTATAGCACATGTTCGAAGTTGTGTGTGTACCTTCTTCGTTATATAAGGAACCTTAAAACATTTTAATCCGGAAAAAAAAAATGGAGTTGGGATTAAATGTGCAACACACGAGTGACAAGGCTACTAAAAAATATACATTTTTTTTTTCATCTTTATATCAACTTTCAACTTGGAAAATAATATTACTGGATGAGTAGGGCAACTTTTGTTTACCTCTCAACATCTCAGGTTTTAGGTTCACTCCACGCCCAAAAAATCACCATGCATGTCCGATTACATAGGTATTCATGTCCGGATGCTTTAAGGAAATAAGACAGCTTCTAGTGTCAGAACTCAGAAACAGGATAACAGAGAAAGTGTAGACAAGCTTCCAGCATAAGCTTTTAACTTTAACTTTAAAGAAGCTTAAAAACCTTCAAGTTCTAAGGCTCTAAGCAGTTGGGAGGTGATTTAATACCTATGTGTACATACGTTTTATACCATGTTATACACTAGAATTTTGTCTTTTTTAGAAGTTTACTAAGGTTCAGAAGGAACGAACAAAGACTAGGAATAAAGAAAAACAAAAAACGAAAAGCAAAAGGGATTAAGATATTATTTCATTATAGGCAAGGTATAAAGTTACCTCTAGTGTGACAATAACACTTTAATGGTCTGTGTTTCTATTTCAAGTCTCAAAACAATAGAAAACAAAGAAACCCATAGACAGAAACATAAAACTTTATGTGAACGAAACGTTCGCTAACCTTTGACCCAACTGTAAAAACATCCAAGAGTGTGAAACCAAGTGTGGTTTCGTTAGAGAAGAAGTCAACATGACTGACATGATTCCACCACATTTGAAGAAACTTTGGGATAAATGGAACATACGTGTAATCATAATACTCAGTCTCTTCCTCCAAACGATCCTTATTTTCTTTGCACCGTTCCGAAGACGCACCGCAAAGAAGCTCCTACTTGTGCTCATATGGTCAGCATATCTTCTTGCTGACTCGGCAGCAGATTACGCGGTTGGGCAAATCTCGGACAGTCAAGAAGAAGAAGCTGAGTCAGAAAAGCATTCCAAGAACAGTGAGCTGCTAGCGTTCTGGTCACCGTTCCTTCTCGTGCACCTTGGAGGTCCAGATACCATAACAGCACTTGCCCTGGAGGACAATGAGCTTTGGAACAGACACTTGTTTGGTCTTGTCTGCCAAGCCTTCGCAACTGTGTATGTGATATTATTGTCTATACCAAACGGGCTTCTGACTCCAACAATAATCATGCTTGTAGGCGGAGTGATCAAGTATGTCGAGAGAACAGCTGCCTTGTTCTCAGCGAGTCTTGACAAGTTCAAAGAATCTCTTCTCAAGGATCCTGATCCTGGTGCTAATTACGCCAAGCTCATGGAGGAGTATGAAGCTAAGAGGAATATGAATATGCCAACGGAGGTCATTATGGTGGAGGATCCAGAGGAAGGAAGAGAAGGCAAGACTCTAGTTAGGCCCCTTAATGATATTTTGACACCACTTCAAGTTGTTCAGTATGCTTACAAGTACTTCAACATCTTCAAGGGTGTTCTTGTTGATCTAATCTTCACAATTCAAGAACGCGACGAGAGCAGGGAATTCTTCGACTCGCTGACCGCAGAAGATGCTTTAAGAATCATCGAAGTCGAGCTTGGCCTCATCTATGATTCTATGTTCACCAAAGCAGAGATTCTTCATAACAAGACTGGAGTTGTGTTCCGTTTTATAGCTTTGGGGTGCCTTGTTGCGTCTCTCTGCTTCTTCAAGATGACTAAGAAAAACCAATATGATGGATTCGATATTGCCCTTACTTACGCGTTGCTCATATGTGGAATAGCTCTTGATTCCATTGCTCTTCTCATGTTCTGTGTATCTGACTGGACCATCGCTAGATTGAGGAATCTAAAGGAGGACTTGTACGAGATGGACACTTGGGTAGACGGAGTTCTCAATTGGATCCTCGATTTCAAGACGGTGAGGTGGAGAAGATCCAAATGTTTTGGGGACGGAGGACATGAAGTGCTCAACAGAAACTTTATGTTCCGTAGATGGTCTGAGTATGTTCATGCTTACAACTTGATTGGATTCTGCCTGGGGATACGTCCCGAGAGAATCCATCATACCAAGGGTATTATACACATTTTCTTTGACAAGACCATTCACATTTTGTGCATAGATGTTATCATCAACAATGTCACGAGAGGAACTCGCCAGTTTGGTCGATTTCTCACTGATTTGTCCGAAAAAGACAATCAGGTAATGCGTACAATTCTCCTTTTTCCTCGTCTCCTCGGACTATTGATCTACGATTTCCTAGACTTTTTCGGTGTCAAAGATTTGGTTGAGGAGATAAGATTCACGGTCAGTGATCGCCTCACCAAAGAACTATGGGAGTTCATATTCACAGAGGTGCAACAAAAACACAGATTTGCTGAAGACCAAGAAAGTGCAAAGGCTATATCTTCAGCTAGAGGAAACTGGACTCTAGTTGAAACATCAAGCAAAAAAACCGAAAACGGATTAGACCATGCGGTACTTCTGCAGTATGTAACCGAAAAGGATTACGATCAGAGCATTCTACTATGGCACATCGCCACAGAACTCTTCTACCAAGACCAGATAAAAAAGATTCAAGCCGTAGAGAAACAAGAATACAGTAACCGAGAGTTCAGCAAAATCCTTTCTGACTACATGATGTACCTCATCATAGTGCAGCCAACTCTGATGTCAGCTGTTTCTGGAATCGCAAAGATACGTTTCGTAGACACATGTGAAGAGGCAAATGACTTTTTCAAGAGGAGGAACATCTACAAATCAAAAAATGAAGGTAGTGAACTTGTGAACGAAGCCAGTCGAGTTATTCTCTCTGTCAACACAGATGTTGAGCCTATGGCTGTGAAAGGAGACAGAAGCAAATCCGTGTTTTTTGATGCAAGCATGCTTGCAAAGGAGCTGAGGCGGTTAAAAGATGAAGGCGAAAACATGTGGGAAGTAGTGAGCAAAGTGTGGGTTGAGATGCTTTGCTATGCAGCGATTCATTGTAGCTCTCAAGAACATGCTTCTCAACTCAGCAAAGGCGGCGAACTCATCGACTTTGTCTGGTTACTAATGACTCATTTTGGACTTGGAGATCAGTTCCAAATCAACAGGGATGATGCAAGAGCCAAACTGATAGTGGCCAAGTGATTATACCAAACACAAACTCAGTTTCTTCATCTGCTTCATTTTTTCCTATGTTTTACTTTCTTGAATAATTTGCGCCACTTGTAGTGTAATAAACTTCATCTATCAGTTTCATTCAAGTCTAAGTATCATCTTTCTCAGTAATCACACAAGTCATCAGACCCTAAATCCCCAAATCTCAATTACTTGTAAGAAATCTCAGCGTTAAAAAAAAAACCTAAATTCCCAAACCTACGTTAAATTCTTCACTACAAAAACCTACTTACAATACCGAAGCTTCGTGATAAGTGATTGACATTGATAATGTCTTTTCTCTCTTCCCTGTTCGTCCGCTCTCTACTTGCGTGATTTTGCCTTAGCTTTATTAGCATGAACAAGGATCCTCCAATTGTTCCAGAGCAAAACCGGTCCAAGCCCAACATCGGTTATGGATCTTGCGAAACCCAACAAGATTTCAATATTGGCTCCAAAACACTGCAACAAGACCACACACACAAATGGTGTGTTCTCTGACCAAAGGATCTCTACCATGAAAGTAGAAACACTGTCAATTCAGTCCAACAACCATAAGTTGGGCCTTGGAGAAACGCTCAAGCCCACTTTGGTGTGTTTATTCACTATGCTCTCCAACAGTAACAAAGGAGATAAGCTTCTCCCATGTGCAGTGCAAGGTACGGATATAACGCCAAGAACAGCTCACACTATGGTCCAAACAGAAAACAATTTCTCTGCTCTTACCTCACCGATCCTATGTTACTGACTGAGACACTTGTCAGTCATCTATCAACCTTTGTAATTAGGTCATAAGGTCTCCTAATATATAAAGACAATAGTTGTAATCTGTGAGATTGATCAATGAAGAAATATCTTTGAGCCTCCTTCTCTTTGTCTCTAACCTAGAGCTATAGCTCTTGCTTTCATGGTATCAGAGCATCAGTAGTACGATCTATGGCTCCTGATGACTCTTTCTCTTCCGCTATGTCTATCTCTCAAGTTGTGACTCTCAAACTTACAGAGTCAAACTATCTTCTATGGAAAACTCAATTTGAGTCTTTCCTCTCACCTCAGATGCTTTTCGGCTATGTCAATGGCTCTATTACTCGTCCTTCAGAAACTCGTTCTGTCAGCACTACTGAAGGTCCGTCTGAAGAACCGAATCCTGACTTTGCAAAGTGGGTTCGAAATGACCATCTCGTCATGGCCTGGATCTTTGGTTCCTTGTCTGAACCAGCTCTCCGAGTAGTCTACGGCATGCACTCTGCTCACGAGGTATGGATGGCTCTTGCTAAGAAATTTAATCTAGTCTCTACCACTAGGAAGTTCGAACTGCAGAACCGCTTACGTGCTTGTGTTAAGTTAGGTAGAATTATGGAAGAGTATCTTAGTGAGCTTAAGCAAATATTTGATCAGCTAGATTCCATTGGTTTTCCTATGACTGATTTGGAGAAAATTCATGGTCTGTTGTGGGGTTTGGGAAAAGACTACGAATCTGTTACGACTGTGATAGAACACTCCATGGACTCTGTTCCTGGACCTTGTTATGAGGATGTGGTGTTTAAAGTCATTGCTTTTGACGACAAGCTCAAGACCTATTCCTCTGCTTCAGCTGTTACTCCACATCTAGCTTTTCAGGCTGAGAAAAGTTACTTTGATAGAGGAGGTTCAGGCAACAGAGGTGGTCGATCTGGTGGAGGTTACTGAGGTCGAGGTAATTACTCTACTCGTGGCCGTGGTTTTCAACAGCATGGCCGTGGTACACAAGGACAAGACAATCAGAATAAATCATCAGGATCTGCTAAACCAACTTGTCAAATCTGCAACAAGTATGGTCATAGTGCCTATGATTGCTACAATCGGTTTAATGAAGAGTATGTTCAGCAACAGACTACCGCTTTAGCTGCTATGCGTGTCTCTGATGGTGACTGTCACAACAACGGAACTGAGTGGTTACCTGACAGTGGATCCACAGCTCACATCACCAACTCCACTGCAAACCTGCAACATTCTCAATCTTATCGTGGTAACGATACTGTCATGGTTGGAAATGGTGAGTTCTTGCCAATCACACACATTGGTACGGTTCCTCTGCAGACACTTTCAGGTAAATATCTACCTCTGAATGATGTTCTTGTCTGTCCAAATGTGACAAAATCTTTGCTTTCAGTCTCTAAGCTCTGTACAGATTATCCTTGTACTATTAAGTTTGACTCTGATAGTGTGCGTGTAAAGGACAAGCATACCAAGCAGCTCCTCACAACCGAAAATAGGAGTAGTGATCACTATGTGTTGAAAAGTCCTGCATTCCAAGCCCACTACTCTACGAGACAACTTGCAGCAAGTGATGATGTCTGGCACAAGCGGTTGGGTCATCCTAGTGCAGAGATTCTTCAACACCTTTTTTCTACTGCAGCGATATCAGTCAATAAACGCACCAACAAGCTTTGTGAGTCATGCAAGCTTGGCAAGAGTGCTCAACCCCCTTTCTCTTCCTCTACTTTTGTAGCTAGTAAACCGCTTGAGAGGTTGCACTGTGATTTTTGGGGTACTGCTCTTGTCACTTCTCCTCAGGGTTTTAGATATTATGTGATCTTTGTTGACAATTATTCTCGTTATTGTTGGTTCTATCCACTAAAGAATAAATCCGATTTCTACTCAGTCTTCTTACTTTTCCAAAGACTCGTTGAGAATCAGTTTAATCAGAAAATCAAGATGTTTCAGTGTAATGGAGGGGTGAATTCATTAGTACTCAATTTGTTACACATCTTGTGAATAATGGTATAAAACAACTTATATCGTGTCCACACACACCACAACAAAACGGTCTGGCTGAAAGAAAGCATAGACATATCTCGGAGCTTGGTCTTAGCATGAAGTTCAACAGTACAGTGCCACAATGCTACTGGGTTGAGGCTTTCTTCACTGCCAATCATGTCATTAATCTCCTTCCAACCTCTGTTCATTCAAATTCTGCAAGTCCGTATGAAGTTTTGTTTACTGCTAAACCGAACTACTCGTATCTCCGGATATTTGGCAGTGCGTGCTATCCCACACTCCGAGCCTATGGAGCCAACAAGTTTGATCCTAAGTCTTTAAAGTGTGTGTTTCTTGGGTACAATGACAAATACAAGGGATATAGGTGTGTGTATCCTCCTACAGTACGTGTTTACATCAGCTGACATGTTCTTTTTGATGAAAATGTCTATCCGTTTGAATCAGACTATACTTATCTTCTTCCGGCTGCAACTACACCAATACTATCAGCCTGGCAAAAGAGTTTTTACCTTCTCCCACAGCTCCCACTGATCCACTCTCTCAGAACTCAGTCTCGAGTGTCACTAAAATCACTGGAATCGCTGTTAATTCAGTTCCAACAACTCCGGTCTTACCAATGTCTGCAGAATCCTCAAGCTCTATTTCTGCCACAAGTGATGATGAAAATGATGATATCACTGATGATTCTCAGGATGCTCCTTTATTTGCAGAGGATGACTTTCCTCCTCTTCCACAACCAGTTGTCAATGACCATAACATGGTCACAAGAGGAAAAGAGGGTGTTCGCAAACCAAATCCGAAATACGCACTACATGCGACTCACACCACTGAAAAAGCACCAAAGACAGTGGCCTCTGCTCTGAAGCATCCTGGTTGGACGGCTGCTATGGGTGATGAAGTTGAGTCATTTGTTGATACAAACACAATCGCTCTGGTTCCGTACCAACCGAATATGAATGTTCTAGGCTGTAGATGGGTCTTTACTCCAAAACTCAAAGCTGATCGGAGTTTAGACAGACTAAAGGCGCGTCTCGTTGCCAAAGGATATGATCAGGAAGAAGGTGTGGACTTCCTCGAAACCTATAGCCCTGTGGTTCGAACTGCAACAGTTCGCTTAGTCCTTCATGTTGCAACTGTCTATAACTGGGAGGTAAAACAATTAGATGTCAAAAGCGCTTTTCTTCATGGTGATCTAACCGAGACAGTGTATATGCAACAACCTCCTGGTTTTAAAGACAGTAACTATCCTTCGCATGTTTGGAAGCTTAATAAAGCAGTATATGGGTTGAAGCAGGCCCCTCGAGCATGGTTTGATAAATTTAGCTCTTTCCTTCTGAAATTTGGCTTCGACTGCAGTTTCAAGGATCCATCTCTCTTCGTCTATCTCAAAAACAACAATATCATCATCTTATTACTGTATGTTGATGATATGGCTCTTACTGGTAACAATCCAAAGTTGATTGATGAGTTACTACAGTTGATGAATGAGGAATTTCGCATGAAAGACCTTGGAAGACTCAGTTATTTCCTTGGTTTACAAGCTCACTATCACCCTGCTGGTTTGTTTCTCAACCAACATAAGTATGCTGAGGACTTACTTTTGGCGGCTGGCATGGCTGATTGTGCTCCGGCATCCACACCGTTGCCTCTCGAACTTCAAAAGGTCAAAGGGCAGGAAGAACTATTCGATCAACCTACTCACTTTCGTAGTCTGGCTGGTAAGTTACAATATCTCACACTTACTCGACCAGATATACAATTTGCGGTCAACCTTGTTTGTCAGCGTATGCGCGCACCCACGGTTGCTGATTTCAATCTTCTCAAGAGGATAATCTGTTACATCAAAGGAACTGTTGACTATGGTATCTCGTTCTCGAAGAATGCTGACTTCACATTACGAGCTTATAGTGACAGCGGCTACGCAGGTTGTCAAACTACTAGTCGGTCTACCGGTGGCTTCTGTACTTTTCTAGGCCACAACCTTATTTCCTGGTCTGCAAAACGCCAAAATTCAGTTTCTCGCAGTTCCACTGAAGCAGAGTATCGTTGTCTGTCAGATACGGCAGCAGAGGTGAACTGGTTAAAGGATGTGCTGGAAAACATTGGTATGCCTCTCACACATGCCCCTGAATTATATTGTGACAACCTGTCTGCAGTCTACCTCTCTGCAAATCCGACTCTACACAAGAAAACCAAACACTTTAAAGTTCACTATCATTACGTGCGGGAACAGGTTGCAGATGGATCTATGGTCGTTTATCACATTCCTGCTACTTATCAGCTTGCGGACATATTCACAAAGTCCTTGCCACTTTAAGTCTTCACTGACCTGCGATTCAAACTTGGTGTGTTTTGTCCACCCACTCCAAGTTTGCGGGGGGATGAAAGTAGAAACACTGTCAATTCAGTCCAACAACCAAAGTTGGGCCTTGGAGAAACGCTCAAGCCCACTTTGGTGTGTTTATTCACTATGCTCTCCAACGGTAACAAAGGAGATAAGCTTCTCCCATGTGCACTACAAGGTACGGATATAACGCCAAGAACAGCTCACACTATGGTCCAAACAGAGAACAATTTCTCTGCTCTTACCTCACTGATCCTATGTCATTGACTGAGACACTTGTCAGTCATCTATCAACCTTTGTAATCATTAGGTCATAAGGTCTCCTAATATATAAAGACAATAGTTGTAATCTGTGAGATTGATCAATGAAGAAATATCTTTGAGCCTCCTTCTCTTTGTCTCTAACCTAGAGCTATAGCTCTTGCTTTCATGCCACACAGCTTTCTCAACAATAAATTTGGGGTTTTTGGATCTAGTGTTATCATGTGCCAATAGGACACATGTCTAGGGCATCAGTCCAAGTTCCCCTCATATAAATATGAAATGTCTCTTTTGTAAAGACTTTGAGTTGTCAAGATTAAAAGTAAAGTTCTTCTTCTCCAAGTTTAACATATTTTCTCTTTAAGCTTTCATGGTATCAGAGCCATGGAAAACTTAACTTCAGTTTCTAAGTTTTCACAACCGGTTTCAGCTGCTGCAGTCATGATATCTCAAGCTGCAGCTGAACCTTCTCAATCCATGACATCTCAAATCTCTTGTGACAACCCGTCCCGCGGACCCCACTAGCCCACCGCTAGCTGCCCTAACAGACCGTCCGTGGACCCTACTAGCCCACCGCTAGCCGGCCCAACAGACCCNCAGTAGGTTATTGGTGCGCCGGGCGTTCCTCGAACCCTGGTCCTCACCCTTTAACAACCTTCCCACAGGACAAGTTGCCACCAATTGATCAATTGGTGACAGCTTGTCCTGTGGGAAGGTTGTTAAAGGGTGGAGACCAGGGTTCAAGGAACGCCTGGCGCACCAATAACCTACTGGTGGATGTGGATTTCCACAGTGATGGGTTAGGATCGATGCCCTGCAGGGCCAGCTTGGGGTCCGTTTGGGCGGCTAGCAGTGAGGCTAGTGGGGTCCACGGGACGGGTTGTCACATCTCTGCTCCTCTAAATCTGTCAGCTTCTTCACCGATTCCTCAACCCACCATCTCACCACTGATTCCTCAACCTACTATACCGCCTTTCACAGTTCCTTCTGTAGCAACATTTATTCCACCGACAGTGACTATTTCTCAGTGTGTTACCCTGAAGCTAACTGACAACAACTACTTGCTCTGGAAAATGCAGTTTGAGCAATTTTCATCTAGTCAAATGCTTCTTGGTTTCGTTACTGGTGCCACACCTCGTCCTTCTCCAACAATGATGGTTTAGACTGGAGATCGAGTTGCAGAGGTTAGCAATCCAGAGTTCATGAGGTGGATGCACGCAGATCAGCTCGTTATGGCCTGGCTAGTTGGATCTCTCTCTGAGTCAGCTCTTAAAAGTGTCTATGGTCTTCGTTCTTCCTCTGAGGTATGGTTTTCTCTTGCTAAACGGTACAACCGTGTTTTTACCACTAGGAAGCTGGATCTGCAGAAGAAATTTTATGCAACAGATAAGTTGGAAAAGTCTATGGCTGTGTATCTTGCTGAAATAAAATCCATGTGTGATCAACTTGATTCTATTGGATCTCCTCTGTCAGAACATGAGAAGATTTCTGGGGTTTTGACTGGTCTAGGTCGTGAATACGAGTCTATCTGCACTGTGATTGAAGAGTCTATGGAAACCTATCCAGGTCCATGTTTTGATGATGTTGTTTTCAAGCTAACAAACTTTGAAGATAAGATTCAAGCATATGAAGCTGCAACTGCAGTCACACCTCATCAAGCTTTTTATACCGATAAGAATGAAAACTCACACTCTTACTCAAGCAACAACAATGGTAGTTACAGCAATCGAGGTGGTCATTCTCGAGGAGGTCGTTCAAACAGAGGCAGAGGGGTTTTCAGAACTAAGCTCAACGCTGATGGTAGTCTTGACAAGTTAAAAGAAAGATTAGTTGCTAAGGGGTATAATCAAGAAGAAGTAGTTGATTTCATTGAAACCTTTAGTCCGGTAATCAGAACAGCTACTGTTCGCTCTGTTCTTCACACTCCAGTTGCTAAGAACTGGCACATTAAGCAGCTAGATGTGAAAAATGCATTCTTGCATGGAGATCTTAAAGAAAAAGTTTATATGCAGCAACCTCCTGGTTTTGAAGATCCTTTAAGACCAGATTATGTGTGCAAACTTAAAAAGACTATCTATGGACTTAAAAAAGCCCCTCGTGCCTGGTTTGATAAGTTTAGCAACTATCTGCTAAAGTTTGGTTTCTTCTGCAGTATCTCGGATCCCTCGTTGTTTATCTACAGACAATGCAAGGATATCATGTATCTATTATTATATGTTGATGATATGATCTTGGCTGGCAGTAACTATCAGCTGATTCAAGGATTTTTGGAATGTCTGAACAAGGAATTTAGAATGAAAGACTTAGGTCCTCTTCATTATTTTCTGGAAATACAAGCATATTTTCATGAAGGTGGTCTGTTCTTGAATCAAGAAAAGTATGCTAAAGATCTTTCACTTGATTGTGAACTGCTGTCATGCTTGATTGTGCTCCGATGCCAACCCATTTACCTCTACAGCTTGATCGAGTTGAAGAACAGGACAAAGCTTTCCCTGATCCTACTTATTTTCGAAGTTTAGCAGGAAAACTGTAGTACTTAACACTTACTCGACCAGATCTTCAGTTTGCGGTTAATTTCTTGTGCCAGAAGATGCATGCTCCAACTGTAGCTGATTTTCATCTCTTGAAACGTATTCTACGGTACTTAAAAGGCACAGTTCATATGGGAGTTAACATTAGTTCAAGAACAGACTCTGCTCTGCGTGCGTACAATGATAGTGACTGGGCAGGTTGCAAAGCAACTAGATGATCTACAGAAGGCTTTTGCACTTTTCTTGGAACAAACATCATATCCTGGTCTGCAAAACGTCATCCTACTGTCTTGAAGTCCTCAACCGAGGCTGAATATCTCGAACCATGTCCTTTGCTGCTTCTGATCTTAAATGGATCACTGCATTGCTTGATTCCCTTGGTGTTTCTCAGCCTGATACTCCAGAATTATATTGTGACAATCTTTCAGCGGTTTATCTCACGGCTAACCCAGCTTTACATACCAGGTCTAAACATTTTGATGTGGATTTTCACTATGTTCGTGAAAGGGTTGCACAAGATGCTTTGGTGGTAAAACACATCCCTGCAGAGTATCAGATTGCTGACATCTTCACCAAATCTCTACCTCAAGAACCATTCTATGATTTGAGATACAAACTCGGCGTCTCCGATCCTCCGACACCAACTTTGAGGGGGTGTATTAGCATGAACAAGGATCCTCCAATTGTTCCAGAGGTTTTGCTCTGCAAAACCGGTCCAAGCCCAACATCGGTTATAGATCTTGCGAATCCCAACAAGACTTCAATATTGGCGCCAAAACACTGCAACAGGACCACATACACAAATGGTGTGTTCTCTACAAAAGGAACTCTGCTACACAGCTTTCTCAACAATAAATTTGAGATTTTTGGATCTAGTGTTATCATGTGCCAATAGGACACATGTCTAGGGCATCAGTCCAAGTTCTCCTCATATAAATATGAAATGTTTCTCTTGTAAAGACTTTGAGTTGTCAAGATTAAAAGTAAAGTTCTTCTTCTCCAAATTTAACCTATTTTCTCTTTAAGCTTTCAAGCTTGGGGGTGAGATATTAAAATGAGTCTTAAATGGGCTTCAACTTGACTATCTCAATAATAGTTTTTCTTTTGTCAATATCTCAATAATAGTTGTATATTAATTTTATATATTTACTTTAATGCTTTTGTTTATTTTATTTACTTTAATATTTATTTTGTTGGGCAGAATTTACTTTAATATTTAACCTGATTTTTACAAACCATATGGTTTTCTTACAGATACCAAAACCAAGGTTGCTTAGAGCATGTCCATCGGTCATATATGATGGTCATATATTAGTGAATGTCAAGACAATAAAAAACAAAAATATAATAAAAAGTTGGAAAGAGAAGAGACCCAAAGTCTCTGCCGAGACTTTTGTAGATACTCTGAGACTTTCTTTACATTATATGTCTTCATTTGATTGGTTGATTTTTTGAAAACAAACAAAAAATAAATTAAATAATACTATTACATTAAAATCTAATTTGAAAGCTCATTTTCAGAGTATTACCGATGGTAATGCTCTTAGAAATACCATTATATGTATGTTATATTAATAAATATCGTATAAATACCTTGTAAAACTGTATAAATACTTTATAAACCCTTTTAAATATTTTGTGAAAACTTATAAAATCTTATTATATAAAACTTGGTTTCAAAGTTAGTAACTCACCAGATCGTGACACGTGTTAGTTTTAAAGATCAGATATCAAAGTTAAAAACTCACTAAATCGTGACATGTGTTAGTTTTAACGATTAAATATTCAAGTTAGTAACTCATCAGATCGTGACACGTGTTAGTTTTAAAGATCAGATATCAAAGTTAAAAACTCACTAAATCGTGACATGTGTTAGTTTTAACGATTAAATATTCAAGTTAGTAACTCATCAGATCGTGACACGTGTCAATTTTAACGATCAGAAATCACATATCAAAGTTAGTAACTCATCAGATCGTGACACGTGTCAATTTTAACGGTCAGAAATTACAGTTTTCAAGCTTGGTAAAACGATATAATTTATATGATTAGTCATACATTATTGTGATATGATTTATTTTTTATTCAAAATATATTTAAAGCCAACAATTTTTGTGATTAAAGAAATTATGAAAAAGTGAAAGTAAAATAGAAATATAATAGTTGGCTTAATTTGTTCATATAGATATTTTCTAGGTGGTGGTAAATAATATATTTGTAACATACAATATACTTAGATGTAAAAAATACACTTTTAATGGTAACATACATAAAAGATTCGTATATGGATATAAATCAGTATATTATAGCAAAAACTTTTTTGTAAATAATGTACAATAAATTTTAATATATTTTTATTAAATTTTATTTTATTTACAAAACTTTAAACCCGCACATCGGCGGGTCATTATGTCAAAGTTATTCATTAACAAGATCGTGACACGTGTCAATTGTATCATTCAGATGTTGACACATGTCAATTCTAAATTTATTAAAGATTTTGAAAATAAAAATGTAAAAATTCAAAACCTATTATAAAAAAGTTTTATATAAAAGTAAAATATAGATAAAATAAAACCTAATTTTATTTAAAATCTAATTATAAAATAAATTATATATATATATATATATATATCATAAAATTCAAACTTATAATATTGTTTACTTATTTTAATTTTAAGTTTCTAATTTTACAAGAGAAAGATTACTTTTTATATAAGATAAAAAATGATTGTGAAAATTATACAATTAATTATTGTATTTTAAAAAATGTAAATGCTCACCTTTACATAAAGAAAAAGATTGTTGAAGTAAAAAAAACTAGAAACAAAAAAAAGTGGTCTTATTTTTTTTTCACCAATCAAATAATTTATTCAAAAAGAGTGTCATTGTAATATATAAGATCTGAGTATGTAAAATTAACGTATGCGACTTTGTAACTATAAAAATGTTAAAGTGAAAAGACATAATATGTTATTTAATGTGTTCATAAACAATTTGTTGGTAGTAGTAAAAACTAAAGAGTATATTTTAACAGTAAAATATATTTGTGTCTACAAATACACTTTTAGTGGTAATATAGACAGTAGATTTGTAAATGGATATACATTAGTGTATTATAGCAAAAAAAAGAAAAATATTTATTTTCTATAACTAAATATTTATCTCTTTACTTTTATACATTGTTTTTACTTACGAAAAAATTAAATATATATTATTTGTTAAATTTAATTTAGTTTTAATAACTTTGAACTGATCTACAACTATTTCTTTAACTAAAAGTGTATCTATTTTTTTTCAACCAAACAATAAATTAAAAGGAAACTCCTCGGTTTGTTGCCCAAGTCGGAGGGAAGGAGTTTACAAAAGAAACTTGAGAGATAAGAGAATGCAAAGCACGGGCAAGACAATCCGCCTTCGAATTTGAAGCACGCGGGATCCAAGAGATGAAGAATAGTGGGAAAGACTCCAACGCGTTAAACTTATCAAGCAAGTTGGAGAAGGACGGCCAATATTCAAGAGACTGCATCATAGTGAGTAACTCAGTACGTATCCACTCCATGGCCCACAACAACGCTTCTAACTCTGGATGCAGGGGGAGAGGCTCTGTATTAGAAACTTGGCCCCCAACAAAAAGGTTTAGTCCTCACCAACGAAACACCACCAACCCAATCCTGAATGCACATTGGTTGCTTTCCAAGAACTATCAATCTGACAACAAGGTGAAGAAACATGGATTTCCGAGGACGAAGATGGAGCTGACATGACCGCCGTAAAAGAGAGCGCCTCTTTCGAGGCTAACTTATCACCCAAAACCTGAGAAATTATATCATTCATCTCGATCTCTAAAACTTGACAAACTTTTTTATTTATGGCCTTCCAGATTGCCCATAAAATTCATAGTAATTGAAGAAGTTGATCAGGATCACCCTGTTGAGAGACATCCTTCCAGAAAACAAAATCCAAATTCGAGTACACCGACTCATATGGAAAATCCTCTGATGAGACTGGAGTCGGAGATAAATCCCAAACTTCACACGAGTGAGGGCATTAAAAATAAAAAATGATTAATAGTCTCAACCGCAGAGTTGCAACTTTTACACTAAATATCACATTGAATACCTCGGTATATCTATTTACTTTTATAGATAGTTTTTACTTACTAAAAATATTTAATTTATATTCTTTCTGAAATTTTATTTTAAAAAGTCTAAACCCGCACATTGGGCGGGTCTTAATCTAGTATCTTATAAAATCTTATAGATACTAGGATTGACTCTCTGAGTAGTAGTTACCATCCAAAAGTAATTTATAAAACTTAGACTTATAAAATTTTAATATGTTGTCAAAAAAAAAAAATAATATAAAATGAGAAGTATTTTGAAATGAATAGGTAAATGAGGCATTTTTGGAAAAAAAGGCATACTAAAATTGACGTTTCTCAAAAACCCCTAAATTTGACTAAAATATTGAATTTAAAGCAAAATCAAAACCGTGCAAACAATTCCTATTAGATAATGTTTTACTTCGCATATAATTTTTTCATAAACCAAAAACCTAAAAACTAACAAAAAATCCTAAATACCTAAATAAAATTCTGATTGACAAAGAAGCATATTTTAATCTGTTGACAAACAAAAGAATTCCTAAAATTTGATTAAATACGACTTTTTCTGAATATTTTAGGCAAAACCATATGAACATTTTAAAATATAAATACTGTATTTTTTAATCAAGATACTTATGGAAATATTAAGACTAAAACAGAAAGTCCTTGTACTATTTTAAGTAACGTGAGTGAAAGACTAAAGTATGATTTTCTTGATTTTTTGTTTTCCTTTTTCTGATTGTCTTGATTTTATTATCAACAAGGAAAGAATAATTTATTCTGACACACAAAAAGCCCTTGATTAAAGACTTACCGTGGAATAAAAGAAAGGAATGTAAAATATAAGAATAGTACTGGAAGAAAATAATTCACGCGTTATTTATAATTTCAGGTTACTTATTCTAGTCCCATATATATAACCTGAGCAAGACAGCATCAAACAGCAAATTTTGATACTTATTAGCGAGCTTAGGTTTTTCAGACAAAAAGAGTAATAACAATGCAAGTGATACCGCCGGAAATTAAAAAGATCTTAGACAAATGGAACATAAGAGGACTTGTGATAATGTCTTTGCTGTTCCAAACGTCTCTTATCTTCCTCGCGCCGCTGCGGAAACGCACATCAAAGAAGTGGCTTGCTG